>NW_027017334.1:0-135898 GCF_036013445.1 Caloenas nicobarica
CCCGACAGAGCCCGACAGAGCCCGACAGAGCCCGACAGGGCCCAGTAGAGCCCGACAGAGCCCGACAGAGCCCGACAGAGCCCGACAGGGCCCAGTAGAGCCCGACAGGGCCCGACAGAGCCCGACAGGGCCCGACAGAGCCCGACAGGGCCCAGAGAGCCCGACAGGGCCCGACAGAGCCCGAAGGGCAGAGCCCGACAGGGCCCGACAGAGCCCGACAGAGCCCGACAGAGCCCGACAGGAAGCCGAACAAGCCCGACAGGGCCCGACAGGGCCCAGTAGAGCCCGACAGAGCCCGACAGAGCCCGACAGAGCCGACAGGGCCCGACAGAGCCCGACAGAGCCCGACAGGGCCCGACAGGCCCGACAGAGCCCGACAGGGCCCGACAGGGCCCAGTAGAGCCCGATAGAGCCCGACAGAGACCGATAGAGCCCGACAGGGCCCGACAGAGCCCGAGAGCCCGACAGAGCCCGACAGGGCCCGACAGGGCCCGACAGAGCCCGACAGGTCCGACAGAGCCGACAGGGCCCGACAGAGCCCGACAGAGCCCGACAGAGCCCGACAGAGCCCAGTAGAGCCCGACAGAGCCCGACAGAGGCCCGACAGGGCCCGACAGGGCCCGACAGAGCCCGACAGAGCCCGACAGAGCCCGACAGGGCCCAGTAGAGCCCGACAGAGCCCGACAGAGCCCGACAGAGCCCAGTAGAGCCCGACAGAGCCTGACAGAGCCCGACAGGGCCCGACAGGGCCCGACAGAGCCCGACAGAGCCCAGTAGAGCCCGACAGAGCCCGACAGAGCCCGACAGAGCCCGACAGGGCCCGACAGAGCCCGACAGAGCCCGACAGGGACCGACAGGGCCCAGTAGAGCCCGACAGAGCCCGACAGGGCCCGACAGAGCCCGACAGAGCCCGACAGGGCCCGACAGAGCCCGACAGAGCCCGACAGGGCCCAGTAGAGCCCGACAGAGCCCGACAGAGCCCGACAGAGCCCGACAGGGACCGACAGAGCCCGACAGGGCCCGACAGGGCCCGACAGAGCCCGACAGAGCCCGACAGGGCCCGACAGAGCCCGACAGAGCCCGACAGGGCCCAGTAGAGCCCAGTAGAACCCGACAGAGCCCAGTAGAGCCCGACAGAGCCCGACAGAGCCCGACAGAGCCCGACAGAGCCCGACAGGGCCCGAGAGAGCCCGACAGAGCCCGACAGGCCCCGACAGAGCCCGACAGGGCCCAGTAGAGCCCGACAGAGCCCGACAAAGCCCGACAGAGCCCGACAGAGCCCAGTAGAGCCCGAAAGAGCCCGACAGAGCCCGACAGGCCCGACAGAGCCCGACAGAGGCCCAGTAGAGCCCGACAGAGCCCGACAGAGCCCGACAGAGCCCGACAGGGCCCAGTAGAGCCCAGTAGAACCCGACAGAGCCCAGTAGAGCCCGACAGAGCCCGACAGAGCCCGACAGAGCCCGACAGAGCCCGACAGGGCCCGAGAGAGCCCGACAGAGCCCGACAGGGCCCGACAGAGCCCGACAGGGCCCAGTAGAGCCCGAGAGAGCCCGACAGAGCCCAGTAGAGCCCGACAGAGCCGAGAGGGCCCGACAGAGCCCGACAGAGCCCGACAGAGCCCGACAGAGCCCACAGGGCCCAGTAGAGCCCGACAGAGCCCGACAGAGCCCGACAGAGCCCGACAGGGCCCAGTAGAGCCCGACAGAGCCCGACAGAGCCCGACAGAGCCCGACAGGGCCCGACAGAGCCCGACAGAGCCCGACAGAGCCCGACAGGGCCCAGTAGAGCCCGACAGAGCCCGACAGAGCCCGACAGAGCCCGACAGGGCCCGACAGATCCCGACAGAGCCCGACAGGGCCCGACAGGGCCCAGTAGAGCCCGACAGAGCCCGACAGAGCCCGACAGGGCCCGACAGGGCCCAACAGGGCCCAGTAGAGCCCGACAGAGCCCGACAGACCCAGTAGAGCCCAGTAGAGCCCGACAGAGCCCGACAGAGCCCGACAGGGCCCGACAGAGCCCAACAGAGCCCGACAGGGGCCCGACAGGGCCCGACAGAGCCCGACAGGGCCCGACAGGGCCCGACAGAGCCCAGTAGAGCCCGAAAGAGCCCGACAGAGCCCAGTAGAGCCCAGTAGAGCCCGACAGGGCCCGACAGAGCCCGACAGAGCCCGACAGGGCCCAGTAGAGCCCGACAGAGCCCGACAGAGCCCGACAGGGCCCGACAGGGCCCGACAGGGCCCGACAGAGCCGGACAGGGCCCGACAGAGCCCGACAGAACCCGACAGAGCCCGACAGAGCCCGACAGGGCCCGACAGGGCCCAGTAGAGCCCGATAGAGCCCGACAGAGCCCGACAGAGCCCGACAGAACCCGACAGAGCCCGACAGAGCCTGACAGGGCCCGACAGGGCCCGACATAGCCCGACAGGGACCGATAGAGCCCGACAGGGCTTGACAGAGCCCGACAGAGCCCGACAGGACCCGAGAGAGCCCGACAGAGCCCGACAGGGCCCAGTAGAGCCCGACAGAGCCCAGTAGAGCCCAGTAGAGCCCGACAGAGCCCGACAGAGCCCGACAGAGCCCGACAGGGCCCGACAGGGCCCGACAGGGCCCAGTAGAGCCCGACAGAGCCCGACAGGGCCCGACAGAGCCCGACAGAGCCTGACAGGGCCCGACAGAGCCCGACAGAGCCCGACAGGGCCCAGTAGAGCCCGACAGAGCCCGACAGAGCCCGACAGAGCCCGACAGGGCCCGACAGAGCCCGACAGAGCCCGACAGGGCCCGACAGAGCCCGACAGGGCCCGACAGAGCCCGACAGAGCCCGACAGGGCCCCACAGAGCCCGACAGAGCCCGACAGAGCCCGACAGGGCCCGACAGGGCCCGACAGGGCCCGACAGGGCCCGACAGAGCCCCAGTAGAGCCCGACAGAGCCCGACAGGGCCCGACAGAGCCCGACAGAGCCCGACAGGGCCCGACAGGGCCCGACAGAGCCCGACAGGGCCCGACAGGGCCCAGTAGAGCCCGATAGAGCCCGACAGAGCCCGATAGAGCCCGACAGGGCCCGACAGAGCCCGACAGAGCCCGACAGAGCCCGACAGGGCCCAGTAGAGCCCGACAGAGCCCGACAGAGCCCGACAGGGCCCGACAGGGCCCGACAGGGCCCGACAGAGCCCGACAGGGCCCAGTAGAGCCCGATAGATCCCGACAGAGCCCGACAGAGCCCGACAGGGCCCGACAGAGCCCGACAGAGCCCGACAGGGCCCAGACAGGGCCCGACAGGGCCCAGTAGAGCCCGATAGAGCCCGACAGAGCCCGACAGAGCCCGACAGGGCCCGACAGAGCCCGACAGAGCCCGACAGGGCCCGACAGGGCCCGACAGGGCCCGACAGAGCCCGACAGGGCCCGATAGAGCCCGACAGGGCCCGACAGAGCCCGACAGAGCCCGACAGGGCACGACAGAGCCCGACAGAGCCCGACAGGGCCCGACAGAGCCCGACAGAGCCCGACAGAGCCCGACAGGGCCCAGTAGAGGCCGACAGAGCCCAGTAGAGCCCAGTAGAGCCCGACAGAGCCCGACAGAGCCCGACAGAGCCCGACAGGGCCCGACAGGGCCCGACAGGGCCCAGTAGAGCCCGACAGAGCCCGACAGGGCCCAGTAGAGGCCGACAGAGCCCAGTAGAGCCCAGTAGAGCCCGACAGAGCCCGACAGGGCCCGACAGAGCCCGACAGAGCCCGACAGGGCCTGACAGAGCCCGACAGAGCCCGACAGGGCCCAGTAGAGCCCGACAGAGCCCGACAGAGCCCGACAGGGCCCGACAGAGCCCGACAGAGCCCGACAGGGCCCGACAGGGCCCGACAGAGCCCGACAGGGCCCGACAGAGCCCGACAGAGCCCGACAGGGCCCCACAGAGCCCGACAGAGCCCGACAAGGCCCAGTAAAGCCCGACAGAGCCCGACAGAGCCCGACAGAGCCCAGTAGAGCCCGACAGAGCCCGTCAGGGCCCGACAGGGCCCAACAGGGCCCAGTAGAGCCCGACAGAGCCCGACAGAGCCCAGTAGAGCCCGACAGAGCCGAGAGGGCCCGACAGAGCCCGACAGAGCCCGACAGAGCCCGACAGGGCCCGACAGAGCCCGACAGAGCCCGACAGAGCCCGACAGGGCCCAGTAGAGCCCGACAGAGCCCGACAGAGCCCGACAGAACCCGACAGGGCCCAGTAGAGCCCGACAGAGCCCAGTAGAGCCCAGTAGAGCCCGACAGAGCCCGACAGAGCCCGACAGGGCCCGACAGAGCCCGACAGAGCCCGACAGGGCCCGACAGGGCCCGACAGAGCCCGACAGGGCCCAGTAGAGCCCGAAAGAGCCCGACAGAGCCCAGTAGAGCCCAGTAGAGCCCGACAGGGCCCGACAGGGCCCGACAGGGCCCAGTAGAGCCCGACAGAGCCCGACAGAGCCTAACAGAGCCCGACAGGGCCCGACAGGGCCCGACAGAGCCCGACAGAGCCCGACAGGGCCCAGTAGAGCCCGATAGAGCCCGACAGGGCCCGACAGGGCCCGACAGAGCCCGACAGAGCCCGACAGGGCCCGACAGAGCCCGACAGGGCCCAACAGGGCCCAGTAGAGCCCGATAGAGCCCGACAGAGCCCGACAGAGCCCGACAGAGCCCGACAGGGCCCAGTAGAGCCCAGTAGAAACCGACAGAGCCCAGTAGAGCCCGACAGAGCCCGACAGAGCCCGACAGAGCCCGACAGGGCCCGAGAGAGCCCGACAGAGCCCGACAGGGCCCGACAGAGCCCGACAGGGCCCAGTAGAGCCCGACAGAGCCCGACAAAGCCCGACAGAGCCCGACAGAGCCCAGTAGAGCACGAAAGAGCCCGACAGAGCCCGACAGGGCCCGACAGAGCCCGACAGAGCCCAGTAGAGCCCGACAGAGCCCGACAGAGCCGAACAGAGCCCGACAGGGCCCAGTAGAGCCCCGTAGAACCCGACAGAGCCCAGTAGAGCCCGACAGAGCCCGACAGAGCCCGACAGAGCCCGACAGGGCCCGAGAGAGCCCGACAGAGACCGACAGGGCCCGACAGAGCCCGACAGGGCCCAGTAGAGCCCGACAGAGCCGAGAGGGCCCGACAGAGCCCGACAGAGCCCGACAGAGCCCGACAGGGCCCGACAGAGCCCGACAGAGCCCGACAGAGCCCGACAGGGCCCAGTAGAGCCCGACAGAGCCCGAAAGAGCCCGACAGAGCCCGACAGGGCCCAGTAGAGCCCGACAGAGCCCGACAGAGCCCGACAGAGCCCGACAGGGCCCGACAGAGCCCGACAGAGCCCGACAGGGACCGACAGGGCCCAGTAGAGCCCGACAGAGCCCGACAGAGCCCGACAGAGCCCGACAGAGCCCGACAGGGCCCAGTAGAGCCCGACAGAGCCCGACAGAGCCCGACAGAGCCCGACAGGGCCCGACAGATCCCGACAGAGCCCGACAGGGCCCGACAGGGCCCAGTAGAGCCCGACAGAGCCCGACAGAGCCCGACAGGGCCCGACAGGGCCCAACAGGGCCCAGTAGAGCCCGACAGAGCCCGACAGAGCCCAGTAGAGCCCAGTAGAGCCCGACAGAGCCCGACAGAGCCCGACAGGGCCCGACAGAGCCCGACAGAGCCCGACAGGGCCCGACAGGGCCCGACAGAGCCCGACAGGGCCCGACAGGGCCCGACAGGGCCCAGTAGAGCCCGAAAGAGCCCGACAGAGCCCAGTAGAGCCCAGTAGAGCCCGACAGGGCCCGACAGGGCCCGACAGGGCCCGACAGAGCCCGATAGAGCCCGACAGAGCCCGACAGAGCCCGACAGAACCCGACAGAGCCCGACAGAGCCCGACAGGGCCCGACAGGGCCCGACAGAGCCCGAAAGGGACCGATAGAGCCCGACAGGGCCCGACAGAGCCCGACAGAGCCCGACAGGGCCCGACAGAGCCTGACAGAGCCCGACAGGGCCCAGTAGAGCCCGACAGAGCCCAGTAGAGCCCAGTAGAGCCCGACAGAGCCCGACAGAGCCCGACAGAGCCCGACAGGGCCCGACAGGCCCGACAGGGCCCAGTAGAGCCCGACAGAGCCCGACAGGGCCCGACAGAGCCCGACAGAGCCCGACAGGGCCCGACAGAGCCCGACAGGGCCCAGTAGAGCCCGACAGAGCCCGACAGAGCCCGACAGAGCCCGACAGGGCCCGACAGAGCCCGACAGAGCCCGACAGGGCCCGACAGGGCCCGACAGAGCCCGACAGAGCCCGACAGAGCCGGACAGGGCCCCACAGAGCCCGACAGAGCCCGACAGAGCCCGACAGAGCCCAGTAGAGCCCGACAGAGCCCGACAGAGCCCGACAGGGCCCGACAGGGCCCGACAGGGCCCGACAGAGCCCAGTAGAGCCCGACAGAGCCCGACAGAGCCCGACAGAGCCCGACAGGGCCCGACAGAGCCCGACAGAGCCCGACAGGGCCCGACAGGGCCCGACAGAGCCCGACAGGGCTCGACAGGGCCCAGTAGAGCCCGATAGAGCCCGACAGAGCCCGATAGAGCCCGACAGGGCCCGACAGAGCCCGACAGAGCCCGACAGAGCCCGACAGGGCCCAGTAGAGCCCGCCAGAGCCCGACAGAGCCCGACAGGGCCCGACAGGGCCCGACAGGGCCCGACAGAGCCCGACAGGGCCCGACAGGGCCCAGTAGAGCCCGACAGAGCCCGACAGAGCCCGACAGAGCCCGACAGAACCCGACAGAGCCCGACAGAGCCCAGTAGAGCCTGACAGAGCCCGACAGAGCCCGACAGAGCTCGACAGGGCCCGACAGGGCCCGACAGAACCCGACAGAGCCCGACAAAGCCCGACAGGGCCCGACAGAGCCCGACAGAGCCCAGTAGAGCCCGACAGAGCCCGACAGAGCCCGACAGAGCCCGACAGGGCCCAGTAGAGCCCGACAGAGCCCGACAGAGCCCGACAGAGCCCGACAGGGCCCGACAGAGCCCGACAGAACCCGACAGGCCCCAGTAGAGCCTCACAGAGTCCGACAGAGCCCGACAGAGTCCGACAGGGCCCGACAGGGCCCGACAGAGCCCGACAGGGCCCGAAAGAGCCCGACAGTGCCCGATAGAGCCCGACAGGGCCCAGTAGAGCCTTACAGAACCCGACAGAGACCGACAGGGCCCGACAGAGCCCGACAGAGCCCGACAGGGCCCGACAGGGCCCGACAGAGCCCAGTAGAGCTCGACAGAGCCCGACAGAGCCCGACAGGGCCCGACAGAGCCCGACAGAGCCCGACAGGGCCCAGTAGAGCCCGACAGAGCCCGACAGAGCCCGACAGAGCCCGACAAAGCCCGACAGGGCCAGACAGGGCCCGACAGAGCCCGACAGGGCCTGACAGAGCCCGACAGAGCCCGACAGAGCCGGACAGGGCCCGACAGAGCCCAACAGAGCCCGACAGAGCCCGACAGGGCCCAGTAGAGCCCGACAGAGCCCGACAGAGCCCGACAGAGCCCGACAGGGCCCGACAGAGCCCGACAGGGCCCGACAGATCCCGACAGAGCCCAGTAGAGCCCGACAGAGCCCGACAGAGCCCGACAGAGCCCGACAGGGCCCGACAGGGCCCGACAGAGCCTGACAGAGCCCGACAGGGCCCGACAGAGCCCGACAGAGCCCGACAGGGCCCGACAGAGCCCGACAGGGCCCGACAGGGAACAGTAGAGCCCAGTAGAGCCCGACAGAGCCCGACAGAGCCCGACAGGGCCCGACAGAGCCCGACAGGGCCCAGTAAAGCCCGACAGAGCCCGACAGGGCCCGACAGGGCCCGACAGGGCCCAGTAGAGCCCGACAGAGCCCGACAGAGCCCGACAGGGCCCGACAGGGCCCGACAGGGCCCGACAGAGCCCGACAGAGCCCTACAGGGCCCGACAGAGCCCGACAGAGCCCGACAGGGCCCAGTAGAGCCCGACAGAGCCCGACAGGGCCCGACAGGGCCCGACAGGGCCCGACAGGGCCCGACAGGGCCCGACAGAGCCCGACAGAGCCGGACAGGGCCCGACAGAGCCCAACAGAGCCCGACAGAGCCCGACAGGGCCCAGTAGAGCCCGACAGAGCCTGACAGAGCCCGACAGAGCCCGACAGGGCCCGACAGAGCCCGACAGGGCCCGACAGAGCCTGACAGAGCCCCAGTCGAGCTCGACAGAGCCCGACAGAGCCCGACAGGGCCCGACAGGGCCCAGTAGAGCCCGACAGGGCCCGACAGGGCGCGACAGAGCCCGACAGGGCCCGACAGAGCCTGACAGGGCCCGACAGGGCCCGACAGGGCCCCAGTAGAGCCCGATAGAGCCCGACAGAGCTCGACAGAGCCCGACAGAACCCGACAGGGCCCGACAGGGCCCGACAGGGCCCAGTAGAGCCCGACAGAGTCCGACAGGGCCCGACAGAGCCCGACAGAGCCCGACAGGGCCCGACAGAGCCGACAGAGCCCGACAGGGCCCAGTAGAGCCCGACAGAGCCCGACAGAGCCCGACAGAGCCCGACAGGGCCCGACAGAGCCCGACAGAGCCCGACAGGGCCCGACAGGGCCCGACAGAGCCCGACAGGGCCCGACAGAGCCCGACAGAGCCCGACAGAGCCCGACAGGTCCCCACAGAGCCCGACAGAGCCCGACAGGGCCCAGTAGAGCCCGACAGAGCCCGACAGAGCCCGACAGGGCCCGACAGGGCCCGACAGAGCCCGACAGAGCCCGACAGGGCCCAGTAGAGCCCGACAGAGCCCGACAGAGCCCGACAGAGCCCGACAGGGCCCGACAGAGCCCGACAGGGCCCGACAGAGCCCGACAGAGCCCGACAGGGCCCAGTAGAGCCCGACAGGGCCCGACAGAGCCCGACAGGGCCCAGTAGAGCCCGACAGGGCCCGACAGAGCCCGACAGAGCCCGACAGGGCCCGACAGAGCCCGACAGAGCCCGACAGAGCCCGACAGGGCCCGACAGGGCCCGACAGGGCCCAGTAGAGCCCGACAGAGCCCGACAGAGCCCGACAGAGCCCGACAGGGCCCGACAGAGCCCGACAGAGCCCGACAGGGCCCGACAGGGCCCGACAGAGCCCGACAGGGCCCGACAGGGCCCAGTAGAGCCCGATAGAGCCCGACAGAGACCGATAGAGCCCGACAGGGCCCGACAGAGCCCGACAGAGCCCGACAGAGCCCGACAGGGCCCGACAGGGCCCGACAGAGCCCGACAGGGTCCGACAGAGCCCGACAGGGCCCGACAGAGCCCGACAGAGCCCGACAGAGCCCGACAGAGCCCAGTAGAGCCCGACAGAGCCCGACAGAGCCCGACAGGGCCCGACAGGGCCCGACAGAGCCCGACAGAGCCCGACAGAGCCCGACAGGGCCCAGTAGAGCCCGACAGAGCCCGACAGAGCCCGACAGAGCCCAGTAGAGCCCGACAGAGCCTGACAGAGCCCGACAGGGCCCGACAGGGCCCGACAGAGCCCGACAGAGCCCAGTAGAGCCCGACAGAGCCCGACAGAGCCCGACAGAGCCCGACAGGGCCCGACAGAGCCCGACAGAGCCCGACAGGGACCGACAGGGCCCAGTAGAGCCCGACAGAGCCCGACAGGGCCCGACAGAGCCCGACAGAGCCCGACAGGGCCCGACAGAGCCCGACAGAGCCCGACAGGGCCCAGTAGAGCCCGACAGAGCCCGACAGAGCCCGACAGAGCCCGACAGGGACCGACAGAGCCCGACAGGGCCCGACAGGGCCCGACAGAGCCCGACAGAGCCCGACAGGGCCCGACAGAGCCCGACAGAGCCCGACAGGGCCCAGTAGAGCCCAGTAGAACCCGACAGAGCCCAGTAGAGCCCGACAGAGCCCGACAGAGCCCGACAGAGCCCGACAGAGCCCGACAGGGCCCGAGAGAGCCCGACAGAGCCCGACAGGGCCCGACAGAGCCCGACAGGGCCCAGTAGAGCCCGACAGAGCCCGACAAAGCCCGACAGAGCCCGACAGAGCCCAGTAGAGCCCGAAAGAGCCCGACAGAGCCCGACAGGGCCCGACAGAGCCCGACAGAGCCCAGTAGAGCCCGACAGAGCCCGACAGAGCCCGACAGAGCCCGACAGGGCCCAGTAGAGCCCAGTAGAACCCGACAGAGCCCAGTAGAGCCCGAAAGAGCCCGACAGAGCCCGACAGGGCCCGACAGAGCCCGACAGAGCCCAGTAGAGCCCGACAGAGCCCGACAGAGCCCGACAGAGCCCGACAGGGCCCAGTAGAGCCCAGTAGAACCCGACAGAGCCCAGTAGAGCCCGACAGAGCCCGACAGAGCCCGACAGAGCCCGACAGAGCCCGACAGGGCCCGAGAGAGCCCGACAGAGCCCGACAGGGCCCGACAGAGCCCCACAGGGCCCAGTAGAGCCCGACAGAGCCCGACAGAGCCCGACAGAGCCCGACAGGGCCCAGTAGAGCCCGACAGAGCCCGACAGAGCCCGACAGAGCCCGACAGAGCCCGACAGGGCCCGACAGAGCCCGACAGGGCCCAGTAGAGCCCGACAGAGCCCGACAGAGCCCGACAGAGCCCGACAGGGCCCGACAGATCCCGACAGAGCCCGACAGGGCCCGACAGGGCCCAGTAGAGCCCGACAGAGCCCGACAGAGCCCGACAGGGCCCGACAGGGCCCAACAGGGCCCAGTAGAGCCCGACAGAGCCCGACAGAGCCCAGTAGAGCCCAGTAGAGCCCGACAGAGCCCGACAGAGCCCGACAGGGCCCGACAGAGCCCGACAGAGCCCGACAGGGCCCGACAGGGCCCGACAGAGCCCGACAGGGCCCGACAGGGCCCGACAGAGCCCAGTAGAGCCCGAAAGAGCCCGACAGAGCCCAGTAGAGCCCAGTAGAGCCCGACAGGGCCCGACAGAGCCCGACAGAGCCCGACAGGGCCCAGTAGAGCCCGACAGAGCCCGACAGAGCCCGACAGGGCCCGACAGGGCCCGACAGGGCCCGACAGAGCCGGACAGGGCCCGACAGAGCCCGACAGAACCCGACAGAGCCCGACAGAGCCCGACAGGGCCCAACAGGGCCCAGTAGAGCCCGATAGAGCCCGACAGAGCCCGACAGAGCCCGACAGAACCCGACAGAGCCCGACAGAGCCTGACAGGGCCCGACAGGGCCCGACAGAGCCCGACAGGGACCGATAGAGCCCGACAGGGCTTGACAGAGCCCGACAGAGCCCGACAGGGCCCGAGAGAGCCCGACAGAGCCCGACAGGGCCCAGTAGAGCCCGACAGAGCCCAGTAGAGCCCAGTAGAGCCCGACAGAGCCCGACAGAGCCCGACAGAGCCCGACAGGGCCCGACAGGGCCCGATAGGGCCCCAGTAGAGCCCGACAGAGCCCGACAGGGCCCGACAGAGCCCGACAGAGCCTGACAGGGCCCGACAGAGCCCGACAGAGCCCGACAGGGCCCAGTAGAGCCCGACAGAGCCCCGACAGAGCCCGACAGAGCCCGACAGGGCCCGACAGAGCCCGACAGAGCCCGACAGGGCCCGACAGAGCCCGACAGGGCCCGACAGAGCCCGACAGAGCCCGACAGGGCCCCACAGAGCCCGACAGAGCCCGACAGAGCCCGACAGGGCCCGACAGGGCCCGACAGGGCCCGACAGGGCCCGACAGAGCCCAGTAGAGCCCGACAGAGCCCGACAGGGCCCGACAGAGCCCGACAGAGCCCGACAGGGCCCGACAGGGCCCGACAGAGCCCGACAGGGCCCGACAGGGCCCAGTAGAGCCCGATAGAGCCCGACAGAGCCCGATAGAGCCCGACAGGGCCCGACAGAGCCCGACAGAGCCCGACAGAGCCCGACAGGGCCCAGTAGAGCCCGACAGAGCCCGACAGAGCCCGACAGGGCCCGACAGGGCCCGACAGGGCCCGACAGAGCCGACAGGGCCCAGTAGAGCCCGATAGATCCCGACAGAGCCCGACAGAGCCCGACAGGGCCCGACAGAGCCCGACAGAGCCCGACAGGGCCCGACAGGGCCCGACAGGGCCCAGTAGAGCCCGATAGAGCCCGACAGAGCCCGACAGAGCCCGACAGGGCCCGACAGAGCCCGACAGAGCCCGACAGGGCCCGACAGGGCCGACAGGGCCCGACAGAGCCCGACAGGGCCCGATAGAGCCCGACAGGGCCCGACAGAGCCCGACAGAGCCCGACAGGGCACGACAGAGCCCGACAGAGCCCGACAGGGCCCGACAGAGCCCGACAGAGCCCGACAGAGCCCGACAGGGCCCAGTAGAGGCCGACAGAGCCCAGTAGAGCCCAGTAGAGCCCGACAGAGCCCGACAGAGCCCGACAGAGCCCGACAGGGCCCGACAGGGCCCGACAGGGCCCAGTAGAGCCCGACAGAGCCCGACAGGGCCCAGTAGAGGCCGACAGAGCCCAGTAGAGCCCAGTAGAGCCCGACAGAGCCCGACAGGGCCCGACAGAGCCCGACAGAGCCCGACAGGGCCTGACAGAGCCCGACAGAGCCCGACAGGGCCCAGTAGAGCCCGACAGAGCCCGACAGAGCCCGACAGGGCCCGACAGAGCCCGACAGAGCCCGACAGGGCCCGACAGGGCCCGACAGAGCCCGACAGGGCCCGACAGAGCCCGACAGAGCCCGACAGGGCCCCACAGAGCCCGACAGAGCCCGACAAGGCCCAGTAAAGCCCGACAGAGCCCGACAGAGCCCGACAGAGCCCAGTAGAGCCCGACAGAGCCCGTCAGGGCCTGACAGGGCCCAACAGGGCCCAGTAGAGCCCGACAGAGCCCGACAGAGCCCAGTAGAGCCCGACAGAGCCGAGAGGGCCCGACAGAGCCCGACAGAGCCCGACAGAGCCCGACAGGGCCCGACAGAGCCCGACAGAGCCCGACAGAGCCCGACAGGGCCCAGTAGAGCCCGACAGAGCCCGACAGAGCCCGACAGAACCCGACAGGGCCCAGTAGAGCCCGACAGAGCCCAGTAGAGCCCAGTAGAGCCCGACAGAGCCCGACAGAGCCCGACAGGGCCCGACAGAGCCCGACAGAGCCCGACAGGGCCCGACAGGGCCCGACAGAGCCCGACAGGGCCCAGTAGAGCCCGAAAGAGCCCGACAGAGCCCAGTAGAGCCCAGTAGAGCCCGACAGGGCCCGACAGGGCCCGACAGGGCCCAGTAGAGCCCGACAGAGCCCGACAGAGCCTAACAGAGCCCGACAGGGCCCGACAGGGCCCGACAGAGCCCGACAGAGCCCGACAGGGCCCAGTAGAGCCCGATAGAGCCCGACAGGGCCCGACAGGGCCCGACAGAGCCCGACAGAGCCCGACAGGGCCCGACAGAGCCCGACAGGGCCCAACAGGGCCCAGTAGAGCCCGATAGAGCCCGACAGAGCCCGACAGAGCCCGACAGAGCCCGACAGGGCCCAGTAGAGCCCAGTAGAAACCGACAGAGCCCAGTAGAGCCCGACAGAGCCCGACAGAGCCCGACAGAGCCCGACAGAGCCCGACAGGGCCCGAGAGAGCCCGACAGAGCCCGACAGGGCCCGACAGAGCCCGACAGGGCCCAGTAGAGCCCGACAGAGCCCGACAAAGCCCGACAGAGCCCGACAGAGCCCAGTAGAGCACGAAAGAGCCCGACAGAGCCCGACAGGGCCCGACAGAGCCCGACAGAGCCCAGTAGAGCCCGACAGAGCCCGACAGAGCCGAACAGAGCCCGACAGGGCCCAGTAGAGCCCAGTAGAACCCGACAGAGCCCAGTAGAGCCCGACAGAGCCCGACAGAGCCCGACAGAGCCCGACAGGGCCCGAGAGAGCCCGACAGAGACCGACAGGGCCCGACAGAGCCCGACAGGGCCCAGTAGAGCCCGACAGAGCCGAGAGGGCCCGACAGAGCCCGACAGAGCCCGACAGAGCCCGACAGGGCCCGACAGAGCCCGACAGAGCCCGACAGAGCCCGACAGGGCCCAGTAGAGCCCGACAGAGCCCGAAAGAGCCCGACAGAGCCCGACAGGGCCCAGTAGAGCCCGACAGAGCCCGACAGAGCCCGACAGAGCCCGACAGGGCCCGACAGAGCCCGACAGAGCCCGACAGGGACCGACAGGGCCCAGTAGAGCCCGACAGAGCCCGACAGAGCCCGACAGAGCCCGACAGAGCCCGACAGGGCCCAGTAGAGCCCGACAGAGCCCGACAGAGCCCGACAGGGCCCGACAGGGCCCAACAGGGCCCAGTAGAGCCCGACAGAGCCCGACAGAGCCCAGTAGAGCCCAGTAGAGCCCGACAGAGCCCGACAGAGCCCGACAGGGCCCGACAGAGCCCGACAGAGCCCGACAGGGCCCGACAGGGCCCGACAGAGCCCGACAGGGCCCGACAGGGCCCGACAGGGCCCAGTAGAGCCCGAAAGAGCCCGACAGAGCCCAGTAGAGCCCAGTAGAGCCCGACAGGGCCCGACAGGGCCCGACAGGGCCCGACAGAGCCCGATAGAGCCCGACAGAGCCCGACAGAGCCCGACAGAACCCGACAGAGCCCGACAGAGCCCGACAGGGCCCGACAGGGCCCGACAGAGCCCGAAAGGGACCGATAGAGCCCGACAGGGCCCGACAGAGCCCGACAGAGCCCGACAGGGCCCGACAGAGCCTGACAGAGCCCGACAGGGCCCAGTAGAGCCCAGTAGAGCCCGACAGAGCCCGACAGAGCCCGACAGAGCCCGACAGGGCCCGACAGGGCCCGACAGGGCCCAGTAGAGCCCGACAGAGCCCGACAGGGCCCGACAGAGCCCGACAGAGCCCGACAGGGCCCGACAGAGCCCGACAGAGCCCGACAGGGCCCAGTAGAGCCCGACAGAGCCCGACAGAGCCCGACAGAGCCCGACAGGGCCCGACAGAGCCCGACAGAGCCCGACAGGGCCCGACAGGGCCCGACAGAGCCCGACAGAGCCGGACAGGGCCCCACAGAGCCCGACAGAGCCCGACAGAGCCCGACAGAGCCCAGTAGAGCCCGACAGAGCCCGACAGAGCCCGACAGGGCCCGACAGGGCCCGACAGGGCCCGACAGAGCCCAGTAGAGCCCGACAGAGCCCGACAGAGCCCGACAGAGCCCGACAGGGCCCGACAGAGCCCGACAGAGCCCGACAGGGCCCGACAGGGCCCGACAGAGCCCGACAGGGCTCGACAGGGCCCAGTAGAGCCCGATAGAGCCCGACAGAGCCCGATAGAGCCCGACAGGGCCCGACAGAGCCCGACAGAGCCCGACAGAGCCCGACAGGGCCCAGTAGAGCCCGCCAGAGCCCGCCAGAGCCCGACAGGGCCCGACAGGGCCCGACAGGGCCCGACAGGGCCCGACAGGGCCCAGTAGAGCCCGATAGAGCCCGACAGAGCCCGACAGAGCCCGACAGGGCCCGACAGAGCCCGACAGAGCCCGACAGGGCCCGACAGGGCCCGACAGAGCCCGACAGGGCCCGATAGAGCCCGACAGGGCCCGACAGAGCCCGACAGAGCCCGACAGGGCACGACAGAGCCCGACAGAGCCCGACAGGGCCCGACAGAGCCCGACAGAGCCCGACAGAGCCCGACAGGGCCCAGTAGAGGCCGACAGAGCCCAGTAGAGCCCAGTAGAGCCCGACAGAGCCCGACAGAGCCCGACAGAGCCCGACAGGGCCCGACAGGGCCCGACAGGGCCCAGTAGAGCCCGACAGAGCCCGACAGGGCCCGAGAGAGCCCGACAGAGCGCGACAGGGCCCGACAGAGCCCGACAGAGCCCGACAGGGCCCAGTAGAGCCCGACAGAGCCCGACAGAGCCCGACAGGGCCCGACAGGGCCCGACAGAGCCCGACAGAGCCCGACAGAGCCCGACAGGGCCCCACGGAGCCCGACAGAGCCCGACAAGGCCCAGTAGAGCCCGACAGAGCCCGACAGAGCCCGACAGAGCCCAGTAGAGCCCGACAGAGCCCGTCAGGGCCCGACAGGGCCCAACAGGGCCCAGTAGAGCCCGACAGAGCCCGACAGAGCCCAGTAGAGCCCGACAGAGCCGAGAGGGCCCGACAGAGCCCGACAGAGCCCGACAGAGCCCGACAGGGCCCGACAGAGCCCGACAGAGCCCGACAGAGCCCGACAGGGCCCAGTAGAGCCCAACAGAGCCCGACAGAGCCCGACAGAACCCGACAGGGCCCAGTAGAGCCCGACAGAGCCCAGTAGAGCCCAGTAGAGCCTGACAGAGCCCGACAGAGCCCGACAGGGCCCGACAGAGCCCGACAGAGCCCGACAGAGCCCGACAGGGCCCGACAGGGCCCGACAGAGCCCGACAGAGCCCGACAGGGCCCGACAGAGCCCGACAGGGCCCGACAGGGCCCGACAGGGCCCAGTAGAGCCCGATAGAGCCCGACAGAGCCCGACAGAGCCCGACAGAGCCCGACAGGGCCCAGTAGAGCCCAGTAGAACCCGACAGAGCCCAGTAGAGCCCGACAGAGCCCGACAGAGCCCGACAGAGCCCGACAGAGCCCGACAGGGCCCGACAGAGCCCGACAGGGCCCAGTAGATCCCGACAGAGCCCGACAAAGCCCGACAGAGCCCGACAGAGCCCAGTAGAGCCCGAAAGAGCCCGACAGAGCCCGACAGGGCCCGACAGAGCCCGACAGAGCCCAGTAGAACCCGACAGAGCCCGACAGAGCCCGACAGAGCCCGACAGGGCCCGACAGAGCCCGACAGAGCCCGACAGGGCCCAGTAGAGCCCGACAGAGCCCGACAGAGCCCGACAGAGCCCGACAGGGCCCAGTAGAGCCCGACAGAGCCCGACAGAGCCCGACAGAGCCCGACAGGGCCCAGTACAGCCCGACAGAGCCCGACAGAGCCCGACAGAGCCCGACAGGGCCCGACAGGGCCCAGTAGAGCCCGACAGAGCCCGACAGAGCCTAACAGAGCCCGACAGGGCCCGACAGGGCCCGACAGAGCCCGACAGAGCCCGACAGGGCCCAGTAGAGCCCGATAGAGCCCGACAGGGCCCGACAGGGCCCGACAGAGCCCGACAGAGCCCGACAGGGCCCGACAGAGCCCGACAGGGCCCAACAGGGCCCAGTAGAGCCCGATAGAGCCCGACAGAGCCCGACAGAGCCCGACAGAGCCCGACAGGGCCCAGTAGAGCCCAGTAGAAACCGACAGAGCCCAGTAGAGCCCGACAGAGCCCGACAGAGCCCGACAGAGCCCGACAGAGCCCGACAGGGCCCGAGAGAGCCCGACAGAGCCCGACAGGGCCCGACAGAGCCCGACAGGGCCCAGTAGAGCCCGACAGAGCCCGACAAAGCCCGACAGAGCCCGACAGAGCCCAGTAGAGCACGAAAGAGCCCGACAGAGCCCGACAGGGCCCGACAGAGCCCGACAGAGCCCAGTAGAGCCCGACAGAGCCCGACAGAGCCGAACAGAGCCCGACAGGGCCCAGTAGAGCCCAGTAGAACCCGACAGAGCCCAGTAGAGCCCGACAGAGCCCGACAGAGCCCGACAGAGCCCGACAGGGCCCGAGAGAGCCCGACAGAGACCGACAGGGCCCGACAGAGCCCGACAGGGCCCAGTAGAGCCCGACAGAGCCGAGAGGGCCCGACAGAGCCCGACAGAGCCCGACAGAGCCCGACAGGGCCCGACAGAGCCCGACAGAGCCCGACAGAGCCCGACAGGGCCCAGTAGAGCCCGACAGAGCCCGAAAGAGCCCGACAGAGCCCGACAGGGCCCAGTAGAGCCCGACAGAGCCCGACAGAGCCCGACAGAGCCCGACAGGGCCCGACAGAGCCCGACAGAGCCCGACAGGGACCGACAGGGCCCAGTAGAGCCCGACAGAGCCCGACAGAGCCCGACAGAGCCCGACAGAGCCCGACAGGGCCCAGTAGAGCCCGACAGAGCCCGACAGAGCCCGACAGAGCCCGACAGGGCCCGACAGATCCCGACAGAGCCCGACAGGGCCCGACAGGGCCCAGTAGAGCCCGACAGAGCCCGACAGAGCCCGACAGGGCCCGACAGGGCCCAACAGGGCCCAGTAGAGCCCGACAGAGCCCGACAGAGCCCAGTAGAGCCCAGTAGAGCCCGACAGAGCCCGACAGAGCCCGACAGGGCCCGACAGAGCCCGACAGAGCCCGACAGGGCCCGACAGGGCCCGACAGAGCCCGACAGGGCCCGACAGGGCCCAGTAGAGCCCGAAAGAGCCCGACAGAGCCCAGTAGAGCCCAGTAGAGCCCGACAGGGCCCGACAGGGCCCGACAGGGCCCGACAGAGCCCGATAGAGCCCGACAGACCCCGACAGAGCCCGACAGAACCCGACAGAGCCCGACAGAGCCCGACAGGGCCCGACAGGGCCCGACAGAGCCCGAAAGGGACCGATAGAGCCCGACAGGGCCCGACAGAGCCCGACAGAGCCCGACAGGGCCCGACAGAGCCTGACAGAGCCCGACAGGGCCCAGTAGAGCCCGACAGAGCCCAGTAGAGCCCAGTAGAGCCCGACAGAGCCCGACAGAGCCCGACAGAGCCCGACAGGGCCCGACAGGGCCCGACAGGGCCCAGTAGAGCCCGACAGAGCCCGACAGGGCCCGACAGAGCCCGACAGAGCCCGACAGGGCCCAGTAGAGCCCGACAGAGCCCGACAGAGCCCGACAGAGCCCGACAGGGCCCGACAGAGCCCGACAGAGCCCGACAGGGCCCGACAGGGCCCGACAGAGCCCGACAGAGCCCGACAGAGCCGGACAGGGCCCCACAGAGCCCGACAGAGCCCGACAGAGCCCGACAGAGCCCAGTAGAGCCCGACAGAGCCCGACAGAGCCCGACAGGGCCCGACAGGGCCCGACAGGGCCCGACAGAGCCCAGTAGAGCCCGACAGAGCCCGACAGAGCCCGACAGAGCCCGACAGGGCCCGACAGAGCCCGACAGGGCCCGACAGAGCCCGACAGAGCCCGACAGGGCCCGACAGGGCCCGACAGAGCCCGACAGGGCTCGACAGGGCCCAGTAGAGCCCGATAGAGCCCGACAGAGCCCGATAGAGCCCGACAGGGCCCGACAGAGCCCGACAGAGCCCGACAGAGCCCGACAGGGCCCAGTAGAGCCCGCCAGAGCCCGACAGAGCCCGACAGGGCCCGACAGGGCCCGACAGGGCCCGACAGGGACCGACAGAGCCCGACAGGGCCCGACAGGGCCCAGTAGAGCCCGATAGAGCCCGACAGAGCCCGACAGAGCCCGACAGGGCCCGACAGAGCCCGACAGAGCCCGACAGGGCCCGACAGGGCCCGACAGAGCCCGACAGGGCCCGATAGAGCCCGACAGGGCCCGACAGAGCCCGACAGAGCCCGACAGGGCACGACAGAGCCCGACAGAGCCCGACAGGGCCCGACAGAGCCCGACAGAGCCCGACAGAGCCCGACAGAGCCCGACAGGGCCCAGTAGAGGCCGACAGAGCCCAGTAGAGCCCAGTAGAGCCCGACAGAGCCCGACAGAGCCCGACAGAGCCCGACAGGGCCCGACAGAGCCCGACAGAGCCCGACAGGGCCCGAGAGAGCCCGACAGAGCGCGACAGGGCCCGACAGAGCCCGACAGAGCCCGACAGGGCCCAGTAGAGCCTGACAGAGCCCGACAGAGCCCGACAGGGCCCGACAGGGCCCGACAGAGCCCGACAGGGCCCGACAGCGCCCGACAGAGCCCGACAGGGCCCGACAGAGCCCGACAGAGCCCGACAGAGCCCGACAGGGCCCCACGGAGCCCGACAGAGCCCGACAAGGCCCAGTAGAGCCCGACAGAGCCCGACAGAGCCCGACAGAGCCCAGTAGAGCCCGACAGAGCCCGTCAGGGCCCGACAGGGCCCAACAGGGCCCAGTAGAGCCCGACAGAGCCCGACAGAGCCCAGTAGAGCCCGACAGAGCCGAGAGGGCCCGACAGAGCCCGAAAGAGCCCGACAGAGCCCGACAGGGCCCGACAGAGCCCGACAGAGCCCGACAGAGCCCGACAGGGCCCAGTAGAGCCCAACAGAGCCCGACAGAGCCCGACAGAACCCGACAGGGCCCAGTAGAGCCCGACAGAGCCCAGTAGAGCCCAGTAGAGCCTGACAGAGCCCGACAGAGCCCGACAGGGCCCGACAGAGCCCGACAGAGCCCGACAGAGCCCGACAGGGCCCGACAGGGCCCGACAGAGCCCGACAGAGCCCGACAGGGCCCGACAGAGCCCGACAGGGCCCGACAGGGCCCGACAGGGCCCAGTAGAGCCCGATAGAGCCCGACAGAGCCCGACAGAGCCCGACAGAGCCCGACAGGGCCCAGTAGAGCCCAGTAGAACCCGACAGAGCCCAGTAGAGCCCGACAGAGCCCGACAGAGCCCGACAGAGCCCGACAGAGCCCGACAGGGCCCGACAGAGCCCGACAGGGCCCAGTAGATCCCGACAGAGCCCGACAAAGCCCGACAGAGCCCGACAGAGCCCAGTAGAGCCCGAAAGAGCCCGACAGAGCCCGACAGGGCCCGACAGAGCCCGACAGAGCCCAGTAGAACCCGACAGAGCCCGACAGAGCCCGACAGAGCCCGACAGGGCCCGACAGAGCCCGACAGAGCCCGACAGGGCCCAGTAGAGCCCGACAGAGCCCGACAGAGCCCGACAGAGCCCGACAGGGCCCAGTAGAGCCCGACAGAGCCCGACAGAGCCCGACAGAGCCCGACAGGGCCCAGTACAGCCCGACAGAGCCCGACAGAGCCCGACAGAGCCCGACAGGGCCCGACAGGGCCCAGTAGAGCCCGACAGAGCCCGACAGAGCCTAACAGAGCCCGACAGGGCCCGACAGGGCCCGACAGAGCCCGACAGAGCCCGACAGGGCCCAGTAGAGCCCGATAGAGCCCGACAGGGCCCGACAGGGCCCGACAGAGCCCGACAGAGCCCGACAGGGCCCGACAGAGCCCGACAGGGCCCAACAGGGCCCAGTAGAGCCCGATAGAGCCCGACAGAGCCCGACAGAGCCCGACAGAGCCCGACAGGGCCCAGTAGAGCCCAGTAGAAACCGACAGAGCCCAGTAGAGCCCGACAGAGCCCGACAGAGCCCGACAGAGCCCGACAGAGCCCGACAGGGCCCGAGAGAGCCCGACAGAGCCCGACAGGGCCCGACAGAGCCCGACAGGGCCCAGTAGAGCCCGACAGAGCCCGACAAAGCCCGACAGAGCCCGACAGAGCCCAGTAGAGCACGAAAGAGCCCGACAGAGCCCGACAGGGCCCGACAGAGCCCGACAGAGCCCAGTAGAGCCCGACAGAGCCCGACAGAGCCGAACAGAGCCCGACAGGGCCCAGTAGAGCCCAGTAGAACCCGACAGAGCCCAGTAGAGCCCGACAGAGCCCGACAGAGCCCGACAGAGCCCGACAGGGCCCGAGAGAGCCCGACAGAGACCGACAGGGCCCGACAGAGCCCGACAGGGCCCAGTAGAGCCCGACAGAGCCGAGAGGGCCCGACAGAGCCCGACAGAGCCCGACAGAGCCCGACAGGGCCCGACAGAGCCCGACAGAGCCCGACAGAGCCCGACAGGGCCCAGTAGAGCCCGACAGAGCCCGAAAGAGCCCGACAGAGCCCGACAGGGCCCAGTAGAGCCCGACAGAGCCCGACAGAGCCCGACAGAGCCCGACAGGGCCCGACAGAGCCCGACAGAGCCCGACAGGGACCGACAGGGCCCAGTAGAGCCCGACAGAGCCCGACAGAGCCCGACAGAGCCCGACAGAGCCCGACAGGGCCCAGTAGAGCCCGACAGAGCCCGACAGAGCCCGACAGAGCCCGACAGGGCCCGACAGATCCCGACAGAGCCCGACAGGGCCCGACAGGGCCCAGTAGAGCCCGACAGAGCCCGACAGAGCCCGACAGGGCCCGACAGGGCCCAACAGGGCCCAGTAGAGCCCGACAGAGCCCGACAGAGCCCAGTAGAGCCCAGTAGAGCCCGACAGAGCCCGACAGAGCCCGACAGGGCCCGACAGAGCCCGACAGAGCCCGACAGGGCCCGACAGGGCCCGACAGAGCCCGACAGGGCCCGACAGGGCCCAGTAGAGCCCGAAAGAGCCCGACAGAGCCCAGTAGAGCCCAGTAGAGCCCGACAGGGCCCGACAGGGCCCGACAGGGCCCGACAGAGCCCGATAGAGCCCGACAGACCCCGACAGAGCCCGACAGAACCCGACAGAGCCCGACAGAGCCCGACAGGGCCCGACAGGGCCCGACAGAGCCCGAAAGGGACCGATAGAGCCCGACAGGGCCCGACAGAGCCCGACAGAGCCCGACAGGGCCCGACAGAGCCTGACAGAGCCCGACAGGGCCCAGTAGAGCCCGACAGAGCCCAGTAGAGCCCAGTAGAGCCCGACAGAGCCCGACAGAGCCCGACAGAGCCCGACAGGGCCCGACAGGGCCCGACAGGGCCCAGTAGAGCCCGACAGAGCCCGACAGGGCCCGACAGAGCCCGACAGAGCCCGACAGGGCCCAGTAGAGCCCGACAGAGCCCGACAGAGCCCGACAGAGCCCGACAGGGCCCGACAGAGCCCGACAGAGCCCGACAGGGCCCGACAGGGCCCGACAGAGCCCGACAGAGCCCGACAGAGCCGGACAGGGCCCCACAGAGCCCGACAGAGCCCGACAGAGCCCGACAGAGCCCAGTAGAGCCCGACAGAGCCCGACAGAGCCCGACAGGGCCCGACAGGGCCCGACAGGGCCCGACAGAGCCCAGTAGAGCCCGACAGAGCCCGACAGAGCCCGACAGAGCCCGACAGGGCCCGACAGAGCCCGACAGGGCCCGACAGAGCCCGACAGAGCCCGACAGGGCCCGACAGGGCCCGACAGAGCCCGACAGGGCTCGACAGGGCCCAGTAGAGCCCGATAGAGCCCGACAGAGCCCGATAGAGCCCGACAGGGCCCGACAGAGCCCGACAGAGCCCGACAGAGCCCGACAGGGCCCAGTAGAGCCCGCCAGAGCCCGACAGAGCCCGACAGGGCCCGACAGGGCCCGACAGGGCCCGACAGGGACCGACAGAGCCCGACAGGGCCCGACAGGGCCCAGTAGAGCCCGATAGAGCCCGACAGAGCCCGACAGAGCCCGACAGGGCCCGACAGAGCCCGACAGAGCCCGACAGGGCCCGACAGGGCCCGACAGAGCCCGACAGGGCCCGATAGAGCCCGACAGGGCCCGACAGAGCCCGACAGAGCCCGACAGGGCACGACAGAGCCCGACAGAGCCCGACAGGGCCCGACAGAGCCCGACAGAGCCCGACAGAGCCCGACAGAGCCCGACAGGGCCCAGTAGAGGCCGACAGAGCCCAGTAGAGCCCAGTAGAGCCCGACAGAGCCCGACAGAGCCCGACAGAGCCCGACAGGGCCCGACAGAGCCCGACAGAGCCCGACAGGGCCCGAGAGAGCCCGACAGAGCGCGACAGGGCCCGACAGAGCCCGACAGAGCCCGACAGGGCCCAGTAGAGCCTGACAGAGCCCGACAGAGCCCGACAGGGCCCGACAGGGCCCGACAGAGCCCGACAGGGCCCGACAGCGCCCGACAGAGCCCGACAGGGCCCGACAGAGCCCGACAGAGCCCGACAGAGCCCGACAGGGCCCCACGGAGCCCGACAGAGCCCGACAAGGCCCAGTAGAGCCCGACAGAGCCCGACAGAGCCCGACAGAGCCCAGTAGAGCCCGACAGAGCCCGTCAGGGCCCGACAGGGCCCAACAGGGCCCAGTAGAGCCCGACAGAGCCCGACAGAGCCCAGTAGAGCCCGACAGAGCCGAGAGGGCCCGACAGAGCCCGAAAGAGCCCGACAGAGCCCGACAGGGCCCGACAGAGCCCGACAGAGCCCGACAGAGCCCGACAGGGCCCAGTAGAGCCCAACAGAGCCCGACAGAGCCCGACAGAACCCGACAGGGCCCAGTAGAGCCCGACAGAGCCCAGTAGAGCCCAGTAGAGCCTGACAGAGCCCGACAGAGCCCGACAGGGCCCGACAGAGCCCGACAGAGCCCGACAGAGCCCGACAGGGCCCGACAGGGCCCGACAGAGCCCGACAGAGCCCGACAGAGCCCGACAGGGCCCGACAGGGCCCAGTAGAGCCCGATAGAGCCCGACAGAGCCCGACAGAGCCCGACAGAGCCCGACAGGGCCCAGTAGAGCCCAGTAGAACCCGACAGAGCCCAGTAGAGCCCGACAGAGCCCGACAGAGCCCGACAGAGCCCGACAGAGCCCGACAGGGCCCGAGAGAGCCCGACAGAGCCCGACAGGGCCCGACAGAGCCCGACAGGGCCCAGTAGATCCCGACAGAGCCCGACAAAGCCCGACAGAGCCCGACAGAGCCCAGTAGAGCCCGAAAGAGCCCGACAGAGCCCGACAGGGCCCGACAGAGCCCGACAGAGCCCAGTAGAGCCCGACAGAGCCCGACAGAGCCCGACAGAGCCCGACAGGGCCCGACAGAGCCCGACAGAGCCCGACAGGGCCCAGTAGAGCCCGACAGAGCCCGACAGAGCCCGACAGAGCCCGACAGGGCCCAGTAGAGCCCGACAGAGCCCGACAGAGCCCGACAGAGCCCGACAGGGCCCAGTACAGCCCGACAGAGCCCGACAGAGCCCGACAGAGCCCGACAGGGCCCGACAGAGCCCGACAGAGCCCAGTAGAGCCCGACAGAGCCCGACAGGGCCCGACAGATCCCGACAGAGCCCGACAGGGCCCGACAGGGCCCAGTAGAGCCCGACAGAGCCCGACAGAGCCCAGTAGAGCCCAGTAGAGCCCGACAGAGCCCGACAGAGCCCGACAGGGCCCGACAGAGCCCGACAGAGCCCGACAGGGCCCGACAGGGCCCGACAGAGCCCGACAGGGCCCGACAGGGCCCGACAGGGCCCAGTAGAGCCCGAAAGAGCCCGACAGAGCCCAGTAGAGCCCAGTAGAGCCCGACAGGGCCCGACAGGGCCCGACAGAGCCCGACAGAGCCCGACAGGGCCCAGTAGAGCCCGACAGAGCCCGACAGAGCCTGACAGAGCCCGACAGGGCCCGACAGGGCCCGACAGAGACCGACAGAGCCCGACAGGGCCCAGTAGAGCCCGACAGAGCCTGACAGGGCCCGACAGGGCCCGACAGGACCCAGTAGAGCCCGATAGAGCCCGACAGAGCCCGACAGAGCCCGACAGAACCCGACAGAGCCCGACAGAGCCCGACAGGGCCCGACAGGGCCCGACAGAGCCCGACAGGGAGCGATAGAGCCCGACAGGGCCCGACAGAGCCTGACAGAGCCCGACAGAGCCCGACAGAGCCCAACAGGGCCCAGTAGAGCCCGACAGAGCCCAGTAGAGCCCAGTAGAGCCCGACAGAGCCCGACAGAGCCCGACAGAGCCCGACAGGGCCCGACAGGGCCCGACAGGGCCCAGTAGAGCCCGACAGAGCCCGACAGGGCCCGACAGAGCCCGACAGAGCCCGACAGGGCCCGACAGAGCCCGACAGAGCCCGACAGGGCCCAGTAGAGCCCGACAGAGCCCGACAGAGCCCGACAGAGCCCGACAGGGCCCGACAGAGCCCGACAGAGCCCGACAGGGCCCGACAGGGCCCGACAGAGCCCGACAGGGCCCGACAGAGCCCGACAGAGCCCGACAGAGCCCGACAGGGCCCCACAGAGCCCGACAGAGCCCGACAGAGCCCGACAGAGCCCAGTAGAGCCCGACAGAGCCCGACAGAGCCCGACAGGGCCCGACAGGGCCCGACAGGGCCCGTCAGAGCCCAGTAGAGCCCGACAGAGCCCGACAGAGCCCGACAGAGCCCGACAGGGCCCGACAGAGCCCGACAGGGCCCGACAGAGCCCGACAGAGCCCGACAGGGCCCGACAGGGCCCGACAGAGCCCGACAGGGCCCGACAGGGCCCAGTAGAGCCCGATAGAGCCCGACAGAGCCCGATAGAGCCCGACAGGGCCCGACAGAGCCCGACAGAGCCCGACAGAGCCCGACAGGGCCCAGTAGAGCCCGACAGAGCCCGACAGAGCCCGACAGGGCCCGACAGGGCCCGACAGGGCCCGACAGGGCCCGACAGAGCCCGACAGGGCCCGACAGGGCCCAGTAGAGCCCGATAGAGCCCGACAGAGCCCGACAGAGCCCGACAGGGCCCGACAGAGCCCGACAGAGCCCGACAGGGCCCGACAGGGCCCGACAGGGCCCGACAGAGCCCGACAGGGCCCGATAGAGCCCGACAGGGCCCGACAGAGCCCGACAGAGCCCGACAGGGCACGACAGAGCCCGACAGAGCCCGACAGGGCCCGACAGAGCCCGACAGAGCCCGACAGAGCCCGACAGGGCCCAGTAGAGGCCGACAGAGCCCAGTAGAGCCCAGTAGAGCCCAACAGAGCCCGACAGAGCCCGACAGAGCCCGACAGGGCCCGACAGGGCCCGACAGGGCCCAGTAGAGCCCGACAGAGCCCGACAGGGCCCGACAGAGCCCGACAGAGCCCGACAGAGCCCGACAGGGCCCAGTAGAGCCCGACAGAGCCCGACAGAGCCCGACAGGGCCCGACAGAGCCCGACAGAGCCCGACAGGGCCCGACAGGGCCCGACAGAGCCCGACAGGGCCCGACAGAGCCCGACAGAGCCCGACAGAGCCCGACAGGGCCCCACAGAGCCCGTCAGAGCCCGACAAGGCCCAGTAGAGCCCGACAGAGCCCGACAGAGCCCGACAGAGCCCAGTAGAGCCCGACAGAGCCCGTCAGGGCCCGACAGGGCCCAACAGGGGCCAGTAGAGCCCGACAGAGCCCGACAGAGCCCGACAGAGCCCGACAGGGCCCGACAGAGCCCGACAGAGCCCGACAGAGCCCGACAGGGCCCAGTAGAGCCCGACAGAGCCCGACAGAACCCGACAGGGCCCAATAGAGCCCGACAGAGCCCAGTAGAGCCCAGTAGAGCCCGACAGAGCCCGACAGAGCCCGACAGAGCCCGACAGGGCCCGACAGGGCCCGACAGAGCCCGACAGGGACCGATAGAGCCCGACAGGGCCCGACAGAGCCCGACAGAGCCCGACAGAGCCCGACAGAGCCCAACAGGGCCCAGTAGAGCCCGACAGAGCCCAGTAGAGCCCAGTAGAGCCCGACAGAGCCCGACAGAGCCCGACAGAGCCCGACAGGGCCCGACAGGGCCCGACAGGGCCCAGTAGAGCCCGACAGAGCCCGACAGGGCCCGACAGAGCCCGACAGAGCCCGACAGGGCCCGACAGAGCCCGACAGAGCCCGACAGGGCCCAGTAGAGCCCGACAGAGCCCGACAGAGCCCGACAGAGCCCGACAGGGCCCGACAGAGCCCGACAGAGCCCGACAGGGCCCGACAGGGCCCGACAGAGCCCGACAGGGCCCGACAGAGCCCGACAGAGCCCGACAGAGCCCGACAGGGCCCCACAGAGCCCGACAGAGCCCGACAGAGCCCGACAGAGCCCAGTAGAGCCCGACAGAGCCCGACAGAGCCCGACAGGGCCCGACAGGGCCCGACAGGGCCCGACAGGGCCCGTCAGAGCCCAGTAGAGCCCGACAGAGCCTGACAGAGCCCGACAGAGCCCGACAGGGCCCGACAGAGCCCGACAGGGCCCGACAGGGCCCGACAGGGCCCGACAGAGCCCGACAGGGCCCGACAGAGCCCAGTAGAGCCCGATAGAGCCCGACAGAGCCCGATAGAGCCCGACAGAGCCCGACAGAGCCCGACAGGGCCCGACAGAGCCCGACAGAGCCCGACAGAGCCCGACAGAGCCCGACAGGGCCCGACAGGGCCCGACAGAGCCCGACAGGGCCCGACAGGGCCCGACAGGGCCCAGTAGAGCCCGACAGAGCCCGACAGAGCCCAGTAGAGCCCAGTAGAGCCCGACAGGGCCCGACAGGGCCCGACAGGGCCCGACAGAGCCCGATAGAGCCCGACAGAGCCCGACAGAGCCCGACAGAACCCGACAGAGCCCGACAGAGCCCGACAGGGCCCGACAGGGCCCGACAGAGCCCGAAAGGGACCGATAGAGCCCGACAGGGCCCGACAGAGCCCGACAGAGCCCGACAGGGCCCGACAGAGCCTGACAGAGCCCGACAGGGCCCAGTAGAGCCCGACAGAGCCCAGTAGAGCCCAGTAGAGCCCGACAGAGCCCGACAGAGCCCGACAGAGCCCGACAGGGCCCGACAGGGCCCGACAGGGCCCAGTAGAGCCCGACAGAGCCCGACAGGGCCCGACAGAGCCCGACAGAGCCCGACAGGGCCCGACAGAGCCCGACAGAGCCCGACAGGGCCCAGTAGAGCCCGACAGAGCCCGACAGAGCCCGACAGAGCCCGACAGGGCCCGACAGAGCCCGACAGAGCCCGACAGGGCCCGACAGGGCCCATTAGAGCCCGACAGAGCCCGACAGAGCCTGACAGAGCCCGACAGGGCCCGACAGGGCCCGACAGAGCCCGACAGAGCCCGACAGGGCCCGACAGAGCCCGACAGAGCCCGACAGAGCCCGACAGGGCCCGACAGAGCCCGACAGGGCCCGACAGAGCCCAGCAGAGCCCGACAGAGCCCGACAGAGCCCGACAGAGCCCAGTAGAGCCCGACAGAGCCCGACAGAGCCCGACAGAGCCCGACAGGGCCCGACAGGGCCCGACAGGGCCCAGTAGAGCCCGACAGAGCCCGATAGAGCCCGACAGGGCCCGACAGGGCCCAGTAGAGCCCGACAGAGCCCGACAGAGCCCAGTAGAGCCCAGTAGAGCCCGACAGGGCCCGACAGAGCCCGACAGGGCCCGACAGGGCCCGACAGGGCCCAGTAGAGCCCGAAAGAGCCCGACAGAGCCCAGTAGAGCCCAGTAGAGCCCGACAGGGCCCGACAGGGCCCGACAGGGCCCATTAGAGCCCGACAGAGCCCGACAGAGCCTGACTGAGCCCGACAGGGCCCGACAGGGCCCGACAGAGTCCGACAGAGCCCGACAGGGCCCAGTAGAGCCCGACAGAGCCCGACAGAGCCCGACAGGGCCCGACAGGGCCCGACAGGGCCCGACAGAGCCCGACAGGGCCCAGTAGAGCCCGATAGAGCCCGACAGAGCCCGACAGAGCCCGACAGGGCCCGACAGGGCCCGACAGAGCCCGACAGGGCCCGACAGGGCCCGACAGAGCCCGACAGGGCCCGATAGAGCCCGACAGGGCCCGACAGAGCCCGACAGAGCCCGACAGAGCCCGACAGAGCCCGACAGGGCCCAGTAGAGCCCGACAGAGCCCAGTAGAGCCCGACAGAGCCCGACAGAGCCCGACAGAGCCCGACAGAGCCCGACAGGGCCCGACAGTGCCCGACAGGGCCCGACAGGGCCCAGTAGAGCCCGACAGAGCCCGACAGAGCCCGACAGAGCCCGACAGAGCCCGACAGGGCCCGACAGGGCCCGACAGGGCCCAGTAGAGCCCGACAGAGCCCGACAGGGCCCGACAGAGCCCGACAGAGCCCGACAGGGCCCGACAGGGCCCAGTAGAGCCCGACAGAGCCCGACAGAGCCCGACAGAGCCCGACAGAGCCCGACAGGGCCCGACAGAGCCCGACAGAGCCCGACAGGGCCCAGTAGAGCCCGACAGAGCCCAACAGAGCCCGACAGAGCCCGACAGAGCCCAGTAGAGCCCGACAGAGCCCGACAGAGCCCGACAGGGCCCGACAGGGCCCGACAGAGCC
Organism: Caloenas nicobarica; assembly: GCF_036013445.1. Classification (NCBI taxonomy): domain Eukaryota; kingdom Metazoa; phylum Chordata; class Aves; order Columbiformes; family Columbidae; genus Caloenas; species Caloenas nicobarica. The sequence goes on from NW_027017334.1 coordinate 29,623, forward strand.
CGACAGAGCCCGACAGGGCCCGACAGAGCCCGACAGAGCCCAGTAGAGCCCGACAGAGCCCGACAGGGCCCGACAGGGCCCGACAGGGCCTAGTAGAGCCCGACAGAGCCCGACAGAGCCCGACAGAGCCCGACAGGGCCCGACAGAGACCGAGAGGGCCCGACAGGGCCCGACAGGGCCCGACAGAGCCCAGTAGAGCCCGACAGAGCCCGACAGAGCCCGACAGGGCCCGACAGGGCCCGACAGAGCCCGACAGAGCCCGACAGGGCCCGACAGGGCCCGACAGAGCCCGACAGGGCCCGACAGAGCCCGACAGAGCCCGACAGAGCCCGACAGGGCCCCACAGAGCCCGACAGAGCCCGACAGAGCCCGACAGAGCCCAGTAGAGCCCGACAGAGCCCGACAGAGCCCGACAGGGCCCGACAGGGCCCGACAGGGCCCGACAGAGCCCAGTAGAGCCCGACAGAGCCCGACAGAGCCCGACAGAGCCCGACAGGGCCCGACAGAGCCCGACAGGGCCCGACAGAGCCCGACAGAGCCCGACAGGGCCCGACAGGGCCCGACAGAGCCCGACAGGGCTCGACAGGGCCCAGTAGAGCCCGATAGAGCCCGACAGGGCCCGACAGAGCCCGACAGAGCCCGACAGAGCCCGACAGGGCCCAGTAGAGCCCGCCAGAGCCCGACAGAGCCCGACAGGGCCCGACAGGGCCCGACAGGGCCCGACAGGGCCCGACAGAGCCCGACAGGGCCCGACAGGGCCCAGTAGAGCCCGATAGAGCCCGACAGAGCCCGACAGAGCCCGACAGGGCCCGACAGAGCCCGACAGAGCCCGACAGGGCCCGACAGGGCCCGACAGAGCCCGACAGGGCCCGATAGAGCCCGACAGGGCCCGACAGAGCCCGACAGAGCCCGACAGGGCACGACAGAGCCCGACAGAGCCCGACAGGGCCCGACAGAGCCCGACAGAGCCCGACAGAGCCCGACAGAGCCCAGTAGAGGCCGACAGAGCCCAGTAGAGCCCAGTAGAGCCCGACAGAGCCCGACAGAGCCCGACAGAGCCCGACAGGGCCCGACAGGGCCCGACAGGGCCCAATAGAGCCCGACAGAGCCCGACAGGGCCCGACAGAGCCCGACAGAGCGCGACAGGGCCCGACAGAGCCCGACAGAGCCCGACAGGGCCCAGTAGAGCCCGACAGAGCCCGACAGAGCCCGACAGGGCCCGACAGGGCCCGACAGAGCCCGACAGGGCCCGACAGGGCCCGACAGAGCCCGACAGGGCCCGACAGAGCCCGACAGAGCCCGACAGAGCCCGACAGGGCCCCACAGAGCCCGACAGAGCCCGACAAGGCCCAGTAGAGCCCGACAGAGCCCGACAGAGCCCGACAGAGCCCAGTAGAGCCCGACAGAGCCCGTCAGGGCCCGACAGGGCCCAACAGGGCCCAGTAGAGCCCGACAGAGCCCGACAGAGCCCAGTAGAGCCCGACAGAGCCGAGAGGGCCCGACAGAGCCCGACAGAGCCCGACAGAGCCCGACAGGGCCCGACAGAGCCCGACAGAGCCCGACAGAGCCCGACAGGGCCCAGTAGAGCCCAACAGAGCCCGACAGAGCCCGACAGAACCCGACAGGGCCCAGTAGAGCCCGACAGAGCCCAGTAGAGCCCAGTAGAGCCTGACAGAGCCCGACAGAGCCCGACAGGGCCCGACAGAGCCCGACAGAGCCCGACAGAGCCCGACAGGGCCCGACAGGGCCCGACAGGGCCCGACAGGGCCCAGTAGAGCCCGATAGAGCCCGACAGAGCCCGACAGAGCCCGACAGAGCCCGACAGGGCCCAGTAGAGCCCAGTAGAACCCGACAGAGCCCAGTAGAGCCCGACAGAGCCCGACAGAGCCCGACAGAGCCCGACAGAGCCCGACAGGGCCCGAGAGAGCCCGACAGAGCCCGACAGGGCCCGACAGAGCCCGACAGGGCCCAGTAGATCCCGACAGAGCCCGACAAAGCCCGACAGAGCCCGACAGAGCCCAGTAGAGCCCGAAAGAGCCCGACAGAGCCCGACAGGGCCCGACAGAGCCCGACAGAGCCCAGTAGAGCCCGACAGAGCCCGACAGAGCCCGACAGTGCCCGACAGGGCCCGACAGAGCCCGACAGAGCCCGACAGGGCCCAGTAGAGCCCGACAGAGCCCGACAGAGCCCGACAGAGCCCGACAGGGCCCAGTAGAGCCCGACAGAGCCCGACAGAGCCCGACAGAGCCCGACAGGGCCCAGTAGAGCCCGACAGAGCCCGACAGAGCCCGACAGAGCCCGACAGGGCCCGACAGAGCCCGACAGAGACCGACAGGGCCCAGTAGAGCCCGACAGAGCCCGACAGGGCCCGACAGAGCCCGACAGAGCCCGACAGGGCCCAGTAGAGCCCGACAGAGCCCGACAGAGCCCGACAGGGCCCGACAGAGCCCGACAGAGCCCGACAGGGCCCGACAGGGCCCGAAAGAGCCCGACAGGGCCCGACAGAGCCCGACAGAGCCCGACAGAGCCCGACAGGGCCCCACAGAGCCCGACAGAGCCCGACAGAGCCCGACAGGGCCCAGTAGAGCCCGACAGAGCCCGACAGAGCCCGACAGAGCCCGACAGGGCCCAGTAGAGCCCGACAGAGCCCGACAGAGCCCGACAGAGCCCGACAGGGCCCGACAGATCCCGACAGAGCCCGACAGGGCCCGACAGGGCCCAGTAGAGCCCGACAGAGCCCGACAGAGCCCAGTAGAGCCCAGTAGAGCCCGACAGAGCCCGACAGAGCCCGACAGGGCCCGACAGAGCCCGACAGAGCCCGACAGGGCCCGACAGGGCCCGACAGAGCCCGACAGGGCCCGACAGGGCCCGACAGGGCCCAGTAGAGCCCGAAAGAGCCCGACAGAGCCCAGTAGAGCCCAGTAGAGCCCGACAGGGCCCGACAGGGCCCGACAGAGCCCGACAGAGCCCGACAGGGCCCAGTAGAGCCCGACAGAGCCCGACAGAGCCTGACAGAGCCCGACAGGGCCCGACAGGGCCCGACAGAGCCCGACAGAGCCCGACAGGGCCCAGTAGAGCCCGACAGAGCCTGACAGGGCCCGACAGGGCCCGACAGGGCCCAGTAGAGCCCGATAGAGCCCGACAGAGCCCGACAGAGCCCGACAGAACCCGACAGAGCCCGACAGAGCCCGACAGGGCCCGACAGGGCCCGACAGAGCCCGACAGGGACCGATAGAGCCCGACAGGGCCCGACAGAGCCCGACAGAGCCCGACAGAGCCCGACAGAGCCCAACAGGGCCCAGTAGAGCCCGACAGAGCCCAGTAGAGCCCAGTAGAGCCCGACAGAGCCCGACAGAGCCCGACAGAGCCCGACAGGGCCCGACAGGGCCCGACAGGGCCCAGTAGAGCCCGACAGAGCCCGACAGGGCCCGACAGAGCCCGACAGAGCCCGACAGGGCCCGACAGAGCCCGACAGAGCCCGACAGGGCCCAGTAGAGCCCGACAGAGCCCGACAGAGCCCGACAGAGCCCGACAGGGCCCGACAGAGCCCGACAGAGCCCGACAGGGCCCGACAGAGCCCGACAGGGCCCGACAGAGCCCGACAGAGCCCGACAGAGCCCGACAGGGCCCCACAGAGCCCGACAGAGCCCGACAGAGCCCGACAGAGCCCAGTAGAGCCCGACAGAGCCCGACAGAGCCCGACAGGGCCCGACAGGGCCCGACAGGGCCCGACAGGGCCCGTCAGAGCCCAGTAGAGCCCGACAGAGCCCGACAGAGCCCGACAGAGCCCGACAGGGCCCGACAGAGCCCGACAGGGCCCGACAGAGCCCGACAGAGCCCGACAGGGCCCGACAGGGCCCGACAGGGCCCAGTAGAGCCCGATAGAGCCCGACAGAGCCCGATAGAGCCCGACAGGGCCCGACAGAGCCCGACAGAGCCCGACAGAGCCCGACAGGGCCCAGTAGAGCCCGACAGAGCCCGACAGAGCCCGACAGGGCCCGACAGGGCCCGACAGGGCCCGACAGGGCCCGACAGAGCCCAGTAGAGCCCGATAGAGCCCGACAGAGCCCGACAGAGCCCGACAGGGCCCGACAGAGCCCGACAGAGCCCGACAGGGCCCGACAGGGCCCGACAGGGCCCGACAGAGCCCGACAGGGCCCGATAGAGCCCGACAGGGCCCGACAGAGCCCGACAGAGCCCGACAGGGCACGACAGAGCCCGACAGAGCCCGACAGGGCCCGACAGAGCCCGACAGAGCCCGACAGAGCCCGACAGGGCCCAGTAGAGCCCGACAGAGCCCGACAGAGCCCGACAGAGCCCGACAGGGCCCGACAGGGCCCAGTAGAGCCCGACAGAGCCCGACAGGGCCCGACAGAGCCCGACAGAGCCCGACAGGGCCCGACAGAGCCCGACAGAGCCCGACAGGGCCCAGTAGAGCCCGACAGAGCCCGACAGAGCCCGACAGGGCCCGACAGAGCCCGACAGAGCCCGACAGGGCCCGACAGGGCCCGACAGAGCCCGACAGGGCCCGACAGAGCCCGACAGAGCCCGACAGAGCCCGACAGGGCCCCACAGAGCCCGACAGAGCCCGACAAGGCCCAGTAGAGCCCGACAGAGCCCGACAGAGCCCGACAGAGCCCAGTAGAGCCCGACAGAGCCCGTCAGGGCCCGACAGGGCCCAACAGGGGCCACTAGAGCCCGACAGAGCCCGACAGAGCCCAGTAGAGCCCGACAGAGCCCGACAGAGCCCGACAGAGCCCGACAGGGCCCGACAGAGCCCGACAGAGCCCGACAGAGCCCGACAGGGCCCAGTAGAGCCCGACAGAGCCCGACAGAGCCCGACAGAACCCGACAGGGCCCAGTAGAGCCCGACAGAGCCCAGTAGAGCCCAGTAGAGCCCGACAGAGCCCGACAGAGCCCGACAGAGCCCGACAGGGCCCGACAGGGCCCGACAGAGCCCGACAGGGACCGATAGAGCCCGACAGGGCCCGACAGAGCCCGACAGAGCCCGACAGAGCCCGACAGAGCCCAACAGGGCCCAGTAGAGCCCGACAGAGCCCAGTAGAGCCCAGTAGAGCCCGACAGAGCCCGACAGAGCCCGACAGAGCCCGACAGGGCCCGACAGGGCCCGACAGGGCCCAGTAGAGCCCGACAGAGCCCGACAGGGCCCGACAGAGCCCGACAGAGCCCGACAGGGCCCGACAGAGCCCGACAGAGCCCGACAGGGCCCAGTAGAGCCCGACAGAGCCCGACAGAGCCCGACAGAGCCCGACAGGGCCCGACAGAGCCCGACAGAGCCCGACAGGGCCCGACAGGGCCCGACAGAGCCCGACAGGGCCCGACAGAGCCCGACAGAGCCCGACAGAGCCCGACAGGGCCCCACAGAGCCCGACAGAGCCCAGTAGAGCCCGACAGAGCCCGACAGAGCCCAACAGGGCCCGACAGGGCCCGACAGGGCCCGACAGGGCCCGTCAGAGCCCAGTAGAGCCCGACAGAGCCCGACAGAGCCCGACAGAGCCCGACAGGGCCCGACAGAGCCCGACAGAGCCCGACAGGGCCCGACAGGGCCCGACAGAGCCCGACAGGGCCCGACAGGGCCCAGTAGAGCCCGATAGAGCCCGACAGAGCCCGATAGAGCCCGACAGAGCCCGATAGAGCCCGACAGGGCCCGACAGAGCCCGACAGAGCCCGACAGAGCCCGACAGGGCCCAGTAGAGCCCGACAGAGCCCGACAGAGCCCGACAGGGCCCGACAGGGCCCGACAGAGCCCGACAGGGCCCGACAGGGCCCAGTAGAGCCCGATAGAGCCCGACAGAGCCCGACAGAGCCCGACAGGGCCCGACAGAGCCCGACAGAGCCCGACAGGGCCCGACAGGGCCCGACAGGGCCCGACAGAGCCCGACAGGGCCCGATAGAGCCCGACAGGGCCCGACAGAGCCCGACAGAGCCCGACAGGGCACGACAGAGCCCGACAGAGCCCGACAGGGCCCGACAGAGCCCGACAGAGCCCGACAGAGCCCGACAGGGCCCAGTAGAGGCCGACAGAGCCCAGTAGAGCCCAGTAGAGCCCGACAGAGCCCGACAGAGCCCGACAGAGCCCGACAGGGCCCGACAGGGCCCGACAGGGCCCAGTAGAGCCCGACAGAGCCCGACAGGGCCCGACAGAGCCCGACAGAGCCCGACAGGGCCCGACAGAGCCCGACAGAGCCCGACAGGGCCCAGTAGATCCCGACAGAGCCCGACAGAGCCCGACAGGGCCCGACAGAGCCCGACAGAGCCCGACAGGGCCCGACAGGGCCCGACAGAGCCCGACAGGGCCCGACAGAGCCCGACAGAGCCCGACAGAGCCCGACAGGGCCCCACAGAGCCCGACAGAGCCTGACAAGGCCCAGTAGAGCCCGACAGAGCCCGACAGAGCCCGACAGAGCCCAGTAGAGCCCGACAGAGCCCGTCAGGGCCCGACAGGGCCCAACAGGGGCCAGTAGAGCCCGACAGAGCCCGACAGAGCCCAGTAGAGCCCGACAGAGCCCGACAGAGCCCGACAGAGCCCGACAGGGCCCGACAGAGCCCGACAGAGCCCGACAGAGCCCGACAGGGCCCAGTAGAGCCCGACAGAGCCCGACAGAGCCCGACAGAACCCGACAGGGCCCAGTAGAGCCCGACAGAGCCCAGTAGAGCCCAGTAGAGCCCGACAGAGCCCGACAGAGCCCGACAGGGCCCGACAGAGCCCGACAGAGCCCGACAGGGCCCGACAGGGCCCGACAGAGCCCGACAGGGCCCAGTAGAGCCCGAAAGAGCCCGACAGAGCCCAGTAGAGCCCAGTAGAGCCCGACAGGGCCCGACAGGGCCCGACAGGGCCCAGTAGAGCCCGACAGAGCCCGACAGAGCCTAACAGAGCCCGACAGGGCCCGACAGGGCCCGACAGAGCCCGACAGAGCCCGACAGGGCCCAGTAGAGCCCGACAGAGCCCGATAGAGCCCGACAGAGCCCGACAGGGCCCGACAGGGCCCGACAGAGCCCGACAGAGCCCGACAGGGCCCGACAGAGCCCGACAGGGCCCAACAGGGCCCGACAGGGCCCAGTAGAGCCCGATAGAGCCCGACAGAGCCCGACAGAGCCCGACAGAGCCCGACAGAGCCCGACAGGGCCCAGTAGAGCCCAGTAGAAACCGACAGAGCCCAGTAGAGCCCGACAGAGCCCGACAGAGCCCGACAGAGCCCGACAGAGCCCGACAGGGCCCGAGAGAGCCCGACAGAGCCCGACAGGGCCCGACAGAGCCCGACAGGGCCCAGTAGAGCCCGACAGAGCCCGACAAAGCCTGACAGAGCCCGACAGAGCCCAGTAGAGCACGAAAGAGCCCGACAGAGCCCGACAGGGCCCGACAGAGCCCGACAGAGCCCAGTAGAGCCCGACAGAGCCCGACAGAGCCGAACAGAGCCCGACAGGGCCCAGTAGAGCCCAGTAGAACCCGACAGAGCCCAGTAGAGCCCGACAGAGCCCGACAGAGCCCGACAGGGCCCGAGAGAGCCCGACAGAGCCCGACAGGGCCCGACAGAGCCCGACAGGGCCCAGTAGAGCCCGACAGAGCCCGACAGAGCCCAGTAGAGCCCGACAGAGCCGAGAGGGCCCGACAGAGCCCGACAGAGCCCGACAGAGCCCGACAGGGCCCGACAGAGCCCGACAGAGCCCGACAGGGCCCAGTAGAGCCCGACAGAGCCCGACAGAGCCCGACAGAGCCCGACAGGGCCCAGTAGAGCCCGACAGAGCCCGACAGAGCCCGACTGGGCCCGACAGAGCCCGACAGAGCCCGACAGAGCCCGACAGGGACCGACGGGGCCCAGTAGAGCCCGACAGAGCCCGACAGGGCCCGACAGAGCCCGACAGAGCCCGACAGAGCCCGACAGGGCCCAGTAGAGCCCGACAGAGCCCGACAGAGCCCGACAGAGCCCGACAGGGCCCGACAGGGCCCAGTAGAGCCCGACAGAGCCCGACAGAGCCCGACAGGGCCCGACAGGGCCCAACAGGGCCCAGTAGAGCCCGACAGAGCCCAACAGAGCCCAGTAGAGCCCAGTAGAGCCCGACAGAGCCCGACAGAGCCCGACAGGGCCCGACAGAGCCCGACAGAGTCCGACAGGGCCCGACAGGGCCCGACAGAGCCCGACAGGGCCCGACAGGGCCCGACAAGGCCCAGTAGAGCCCGAAAGAGCCCGACAGAGCCCAGTAGAGCCCAGTAGAGCCCGACAGGGCCCGACAGGGCCCGACAGGGCCCAGTAGAGCCCGACAGAGCCCGAAAGAGCCCGACAGAGCCCAGTAGAGCCCAGTAGAGCCTGACAGGGCCCGACAGGGCCCGACAGGGCCCAGTAGAGCCCGACAGAGCCCGACAGAGCCTGACAGAGCCCGACAGGGCCCGACAGGGCCCGACAGAGCCCGACAGAGCCCGACAGGGCCCAGTAGAGCCCGACAGAGCCCGACAGAGCCCGACAGAGCCCGACAGGGCCCTACAGGGCCCGACAGGGCCCGACAGAGCCCGACAGGGCCCGACAGAGCCTGACAGGGCCCGACAGGGCCCGACAGGGCCCAGTAGAGCCCGATAGAGCCCGACAGAGCCCGACAGAGCCCGACAGAACCCGACAGAGCCCGACAGAGCCCGACAGGGCCCGACAGGGCCCGACAGAGCCCGACAGGGACCGATAGAGCCCGACAGGGCCCGACAGAGCCCGACAGAGCCCGACAGGGCCCGACAGAGCCCGACAGAGCCCGACAGGGCCCAGTAGAGCCCGACAGAGCCCAGTAGAGCCCAGTAGAGCCCGACAGAGCCCGACAGAGCCCGACAGGGCCCAGTAGAGCCCGACAGAGCCCGACAGGGCCCGACAGAGCCCGACAGAGCCCGACAGGGCCCGACAGAGCCCGACAGAGCCCGACAGGGCCCAGTAGAGCCCGACAGAGCCCGACAGAGCCCGACAGAGCCCGACAGTGCCCGACAGAGCCCGACAGAGCCCGACAGGGCCCGACAGGGCCCGACAGAGCCCGACAGAGCCCGACAGAGCCGGACAGGGCCCCACAGAGCCCGACAGAGCCCGACAGAGCCCGACAGAGCCCAGTAGAGCCCGACAGAGCCCGACAGAGCCCGACAGGGCCCGACAGGGCCCGACAGGGCCCGACAGAGCCCGACAGGGCCCGACAGAGCCCGACAGAGCCCGACAGGGCCCGACAGGGCCCGACAGAGCCCGACAGGGCCCGACAGGGCCCAGTAGAGCCCGATAGAGCCCGACAGAGCCCGATAGAGCCCGACAGGGCCCGACAGAGCCCGACAGAGCCCGACAGAGCCCGACAGAGCCCGACAGGGCCCAGTAGAGCCCGATAGAGCCCGACAGAGCCCGACAGAGCCCGACAGGGCCCGACAGAGCCCGACAGAGCCCGACAGGGCCCGACAGGGCCCGACAGAGCCCGACAGGGCCCAGTAGAGCCCGACAGAGCCCGACAGAGCCCGACAGGGCCCGACAGGGCCCGACAGAGCCCGACAGGGCCCGACAGGGCCCGACAGAGCCCAACAGGGCCCGACAGAGCCCGACAGAGCCCGACAGAGCCCGACAGGGCCCCACAGAGCCCGACAGAGCCCGACAAGGCCCAGTAGAGCCCGACAGAGCCCGACAGAGCCCGACAGAGCCCAGTAGAGCCCGACAGAGCCCGTCAGGGCCCGACAGGGCCCAACAGGGCCCAGTAGAGCCCGACAGAGCCCGACAGAGCCCAGTAGAGCCCGACAGAGCCGAGAGGGCCCGACAGAGCCCGAAAGAGCCCGACAGAGCCCGACAGGGCCCGACAGAGCCCGACAGAGCCCGACAGAGCCCGACAGGGCCCAGTAGAGCCCGACAGAGCCCGACAGAGCCCGACAGAACCCGACAGGGCCCAGTAGAGCCCGACAGAGCCCAGTAGAGCCCAGTAGAGCCTGACAGAGCCCGACAGAGCCCGACAGGGCCCGACAGGGCCCGACAGAGCCCGACAGGGCCCGACAGGGCCCGACAGGGCCCAGTAGAGCCCGATAGAGCCCGACAGAGCCCGACAGAGCCCGACAGAGCCCGACAGGGCCCAGTAGAGCCCAGTAGAACCCGACAGAGCCCAGTAGAGCCCGACAGAGACCGACAGAGCCCGACAGAGCCCGACAGAGCCCGACAGGGCCCGAGAGAGCCCGACAGAGCCCGACAGGGCCCGACAGAGCCCGACAGGGCCCAGTAGAGCCCGACAGAGCCCGACAAAGCCCGACAGAGCCCGACAGAGCCCAGTAGAGCCCGAAAGAGCCCGACAGAGCCCGACAGGGCCCGACAGAGCCCGACAGAGCCCAGTAGAGCCCGACAGAGCCCGACAGAGCCCGACAGAGCCCGACAGGGCCCAGTAGAGCCCAGTAGAACCCGACAGAGCCCAGTAGAGCCCGACAGAGCCCGACAGAGCCCGACAGAGCCCGACAGGGCCCGACAGAGCCCGACTGGGCCCAGTAGAGCCCGACAGAGCCCGACAGAGCCCAGTAGAGCCCGACAGAGCCGAGAGGGCCCGACAGAGCCCGACAGAGCCCGACAGAGCCCGACAGGGCCCGACAGAGCCCGACAGAGCCCGACAGAGCCCGACAGGGCCCAGTAGAGCCCGACAGAGCCCGACAGAGCCCGACAGAGCCCGACAGGGCCCAGTAGAGCCCGACAGAGCCCGACAGAGCCCGACAGGGCCCGACAGAGCCCGACAGAGCCCGACAGAGCCCGACAGGGACCGACAGGGCCCAGTAGAGCCCGACAGAGCCCGACAGGGCCCGACAGAGCCCGACAGAGCCCGACAGAGCCCGACAGGGCCCAGTAGAGCCCGACAGAGCCCGACAGAGCCCGACAGAGCCCGACAGGGCCCGACAGATCCCGAGAGAGCCCGACAGGGCCCGACAGGGCCCAGTAGAGCCCGACAGAGCCCGACAGAGCCCGACAGGGCCCAATAGGGCCCAACAGGGCCCAGTAGAGCCCGACAGAGCCCGACAGTGCCCAGTAGAGCCCAGTAGAGCCCGACAGAGCCCGACAGAGCCCGACAGGGCCCGACAGAGCCCGACAGAGCCCGACAGGGCCCGACAGGGCCCGACAGAGCGCGACAGGGCCCGACAGGGCCCGACAGAGCGCGACAGGGCCCGACAGGGCCCGACAGGGCCCAGTAGAGCCCAGTAGAGCCCGACAGGGCCCGACAGGGCCCAGTAGAGCCCGACAGAGCCCGACAGAGCCCGACAGAGCCCGACAGGGCCCGACAGGGCCCGACAGAGCCCGACAGAGCCCGACAGGGCCCGACAGAGCCTGACAGGGCCCGACAGGGCCCGACAGAGCCCGACAGGGACCGACAGGGCCCGACAGAGCCCGACAGGGACCGATAGAGCCCGACAGAGCCCGACAGAGCCCGACAGAGCCCGACAGAACCCGACAGAGCCCGACAGAGCCCGACAGGGCCCGACAGGGCCCGACAGAGCCCGACAGGGACCGATAGAGCCCGACAGGGCCCGACAGAGCCCGACAGAGCCCGACAGAGCCCGACAGACCCCGACAGGGCCCAGTAGAGCCCGACAGAGCCCAGTAGAGCCCAGTAGAGCCCGACAGAGCCCGACAGAGCCCGACAGAGCCCGACAGGGCCCGACAGGGCCCGACAGGGCCCAGTAGAGCCCGACAGAGCCCGACAGGGCCCGACAGAGTCCGACAGGGCCCGACAGAGCCCGACAGAGCCCGACAGGGCCCGACAGAGCCCGACAGAGCCCGACAGGGCCCAGTAGAGCCCGACAGAGCCCGACAGAGCCCGACAGGGCCCGACAGAGCCCGACAGAGCCCGACAGGGCCCGACAGGGCCCGACAGAGCCCGACAGGGCCGGACAGGGCCCAGTAGAGCCCGACAGAGCCCGACAGAGCCCGACAGGGCCCGACAGGGCCCGACAGGGCCCGACAGAGCCCGACAGGGCCCGACAGGGCCCGACAGAGCCCGACAGGGCCCGACAGGGCCCGACAGAGCCCAGTAGAGCCCGACAGAGCCCGACAGAGCCCGACAGAGCCCGACAGGGCCCGACAGAGCCCGACAGAGCCCGACAGGGCCCGACAGGGCCCGACAGAGCCCAGTAGAGCCCGACAGAGCCCGACAGAGCCCGACAGAGCCCGACAGGGCCCGACAGAGCCCGACAGGGCCCGACAGAGCCCGACAGAGCCCGACAGGGCCCGACAGGGCCCGACAGAGCCCGACAGGGCCCGACAGGGCCCAGTAGAGCCCGATAGAGCCCGACAGAGCCCGATAGAGCCCGACAGGGCCCGACAGAGCCCGACAGAGCCCGACAGAGCCCGACAGGGCCCAGTAGAGCCCGACAGAGCCCGACAGGGCCCAGTAGAGCCCGACAGAGCCCGACAGGGCCCGACAGGGCCCGACAGGGCCCGACAGAGCCCGACAGGGCCCGACAGGGCCCAGTAGAGCCCGATAGAGCCCGACAGAGCCCGACAGAGCCCGACAGGGCCCGACAGAGCCCGACAGAGCCCGACAGGGCCCGACAGGGCCCGACAGGGCCCGACAGAGCCCGACAGGGCCCGACAGAGCCCGACAGGGCCCGACAGGGCACGACAGAGCCCGACAGAGCCCGACAGGGCCCGACAGAGCCCGACAGAGCCCGACAGAGCCCAGTAGAGGCCGACAGGGCCCAGTAGTGGCCGACAGAGCCCAGTAGAGCCCAGTAGAGCCCGACAGAGCCCGACAGAGCCCGACAGGGCCCGACAGGGCCCGACAGAGCCCGACAGAGCCCAGTAGAGCCCGACAGAGCCCGACAGAGCCCGACAGGGCCCGACAGAGCCCGACAGAGCCCGACAGGGCCCGACAGAGCCCGACAGAGCCCGACAGGGCCCGACAGAGCCCGACAGAGCCCGACAGAGCCCGACAGGGCCCGACAGAGCCCGACAGAGCCCGACAGGGCCCAGTAGAGCCCGACAGAGCCCGACAGAGCCCGACAGGGCCCGACAGAGCCCGACAGAGCCCGACAGGGCCCGACAGGGCCCGACAGAGCCCGACAGAGCCCGACAGAGCCCGACAGAGCCCGACATAGCCCGACAGGGCCCCACAGAGCCCGACAGAGCCCGACAGAGCCCGACAAGGCCCAGTAGAGCCCGACAGAGCCCGACAGAGCCCGACAGAGCCCAGTAGAGCCCGACAGAGCCCGTCAGGGCCCGACAGGGCCCAACAGGGCCCAGTAGAGCCCGACAGAGCTCGACAGAGCCCAGTAGAGCCCGACAGAGCCGAGAGGGCCCGACAGAGCCCGACAGAGCCCGACAGAGCCCGACAGGGCCCGACAGAGCCCGACAGAGCCCGACAGAGCCCGACAGGGCCCAGTAGAGCCCGACAGAGCCCGACAGAGCCCGACAGAACCCGACAGCGCCCAGTAGAGCCCGACAGAGCCCAGTAGAGCCCAGTAGAGCCCGACAGAGCCCGACAGAGCCCGACAGGGCCCGACAGAGCCCGACAGAGCCCGACAGGGCCCGACAGGGCCCGACAGAGCCCGACAGGGCCCGACAGGGCCCGACAGGGCCCAGAAGAGCCCGAAAGAGCCCGACAGAGCCCAGTAGAGCCCAGTAGAGCCCGACAGGGCCCGACAGGGCCCGACAGGGCCCAGTAGAGCCCGACAGAGACCGACAGAGCCTGACAGAGCCCGACAGGGCCCGACAGGGCCCGACAGAGCCCGACAGAGACCGACAGGGCCCAGTAGAGCCCGACAGAGACCGACAGAGCCTGACAGAGCCCGACAGGGCCCGACAGGGCCCGACAGAGCCCGACAGAGACCGACAGGGCCCAGTAGAGCCCGACAGAGCCCGACAGAGCCCGACAGAGCCCGATAGAGCCCGACAGAACCCGACAGAGCCCGACAGAGCCCGACAGGGCCCGACAGGGCCCGACAGAGCCCGACAGGGACCGATAGAGCCCGACAGGGCCCGACAGAGCCCGACAGAGCCCGACAGGGCCCGACAGAGCCCGACAGAGCCCGACAGGGCCCAGTAGAGCCCGACAGAGCCCAGTAGAGCCCAGTAGAGCCCGACAGAGCCCGACAGAGCCCGACAGGGCCCAGTAGAGCCCGACAGAGCCCGACAGGGCCCGACAGAGCCCGACAGAGCCCGACAGGGCCCGACAGAGCCCGACAGAGCCCGACAGGGCCCAGTAGAGCCCGACAGAGCCCGACAGAGCCCGACAGAGCCCGACAGTGCCCGACAGAGCCCGACAGAGCCCGACAGGGCCCGACAGGGCCCGACAGAGCCCGACAGAGCCCGACAGAGCCGGACAGGGCCCCACAGAGCCCGACAGAGCCCGACAGAGCCCGACAGAGCCCAGTAGAGCCCGACAGAGCCCGACAGAGCCCGACAGGGCCCGACAGGGCCCGACAGGGCCCGACAGAGCCCGACAGGGCCCGACAGAGCCCGACAGAGCCCGACAGGGCCCGACAGGGCCCGACAGAGCCCGACAGGGCCCGACAGGGCCCAGTAGAGCCCGATAGAGCCCGACAGAGCCCGATAGAGCCCGACAGGGCCCGACAGAGCCCGACAGAGCCCGACAGAGCCCGACAGAGCCCGACAGGGCCCAGTAGAGCCCGATAGAGCCCGACAGAGCCCGACAGAGCCCGACAGGGCCCGACAGAGCCCGACAGAGCCCGACAGGGCCCGACAGGGCCCGACAGAGCCCGACAGGGCCCAGTAGAGCCCGACAGAGCCCGACAGAGCCCGACAGGGCCCGACAGGGCCCGACAGAGCCCGACAGGGCCCGACAGGGCCCGACAGAGCCCAACAGGGCCCGACAGAGCCCGACAGAGCCCGACAGAGCCCGACAGGGCCCCACAGAGCCCGACAGAGCCCGACAAGGCCCAGTAGAGCCCGACAGAGCCCGACAGAGCCCGACAGAGCCCAGTAGAGCCCGACAGAGCCCGTCAGGGCCCGACAGGGCCCAACAGGGCCCAGTAGAGCCCGACAGAGCCCGACAGAGCCCAGTAGAGCCCGACAGAGCCGAGAGGGCCCGACAGAGCCCGAAAGAGCCCGACAGAGCCCGACAGGGCCCGACAGAGCCCGACAGAGCCCGACAGAGCCCGACAGGGCCCAGTAGAGCCCGACAGAGCCCGACAGAGCCCGACAGAACCCGACAGGGCCCAGTAGAGCCCGACAGAGCCCAGTAGAGCCCAGTAGAGCCTGACAGAGCCCGACAGAGCCCGACAGGGCCCGACAGGGCCCGACAGAGCCCGACAGGGCCCGACAGGGCCCGACAGGGCCCAGTAGAGCCCGATAGAGCCCGACAGAGCCCGACAGAGCCCGACAGAGCCCGACAGGGCCCAGTAGAGCCCAGTAGAACCCGACAGAGCCCAGTAGAGCCCGACAGAGACCGACAGAGCCCGACAGAGCCCGACAGAGCCCGACAGGGCCCGAGAGAGCCCGACAGAGCCCGACAGGGCCCGACAGAGCCCGACAGGGCCCAGTAGAGCCCGACAGAGCCCGACAAAGCCCGACAGAGCCCGACAGAGCCCAGTAGAGCCCGAAAGAGCCCGACAGAGCCCGACAGGGCCCGACAGAGCCCGACAGAGCCCAGTAGAGCCCGACAGAGCCCGACAGAGCCCGACAGAGCCCGACAGGGCCCAGTAGAGCCCAGTAGAACCCGACAGAGCCCAGTAGAGCCCGACAGAGCCCGACAGAGCCCGACAGAGCCCGACAGGGCCCGACAGAGCCCGACTGGGCCCAGTAGAGCCCGACAGAGCCCGACAGAGCCCAGTAGAGCCCGACAGAGCCGAGAGGGCCCGACAGAGCCCGACAGAGCCCGACAGAGCCCGACAGGGCCCGACAGAGCCCGACAGAGCCCGACAGAGCCCGACAGGGCCCAGTAGAGCCCGACAGAGCCCGACAGAGCCCGACAGAGCCCGACAGGGCCCAGTAGAGCCCGACAGAGCCCGACAGAGCCCGACAGGGCCCGACAGAGCCCGACAGAGCCCGACAGAGCCCGACAGGGACCGACAGGGCCCAGTAGAGCCCGACAGAGCCCGACAGGGCCCGACAGAGCCCGACAGAGCCCGACAGAGCCCGACAGGGCCCAGTAGAGCCCGACAGAGCCCGACAGAGCCCGACAGAGCCCGACAGGGCCCGACAGATCCCGAGAGAGCCCGACAGGGCCCGACAGGGCCCAGTAGAGCCCGACAGAGCCCGACAGAGCCCGACAGGGCCCAATAGGGCCCAACAGGGCCCAGTAGAGCCCGACAGAGCCCGACAGTGCCCAGTAGAGCCCAGTAGAGCCCGACAGAGCCCGACAGAGCCCGACAGGGCCCGACAGAGCCCGACAGAGCCCGACAGGGCCCGACAGGGCCCGACAGAGCGCGACAGGGCCCGACAGGGCCCGACAGGGCCCAGTAGAGCCCAGTAGAGCCCGACAGGGCCCGACAGGGCCCAGTAGAGCCCGACAGAGCCCGACAGAGCCCGACAGAGCCCGACAGGGCCCGACAGGGCCCGACAGAGCCCGACAGAGCCCGACAGGGCCCGACAGAGCCTGACAGGGCCCGACAGGGCCCGACAGAGCCCGACAGGGACCGACAGGGCCCGACAGAGCCCGACAGGGACCGATAGAGCCCGACAGAGCCCGACAGAGCCCGACAGAGCCCGACAGAACCCGACAGAGCCCGACAGAGCCCGACAGGGCCCGACAGGGCCCGACAGAGCCCGACAGGGACCGATAGAGCCCGACAGGGCCCGACAGAGCCCGACAGAGCCCGACAGAGCCCGACAGACCCCGACAGGGCCCAGTAGAGCCCGACAGAGCCCAGTAGAGCCCAGTAGAGCCCGACAGAGCCCGACAGAGCCCGACAGAGCCCGACAGGGCCCGACAGGGCCCGACAGGGCCCAGTAGAGCCCGACAGAGCCCGACAGGGCCCGACAGAGTCCGACAGGGCCCGACAGAGCCCGACAGAGCCCGACAGGGCCCGACAGAGCCCGACAGAGCCCGACAGGGCCCAGTAGAGCCCGACAGAGCCCGACAGAGCCCGACAGGGCCCGACAGAGCCCGACAGAGCCCGACAGGGCCCGACAGGGCCCGACAGAGCCCGACAGGGCCGGACAGGGCCCAGTAGAGCCCGACAGAGCCCGACAGAGCCCGACAGGGCCCGACAGGGCCCGACAGGGCCCGACAGAGCCCGACAGGGCCCGACAGGGCCCGACAGAGCCCGACAGGGCCCGACAGGGCCCGACAGAGCCCAGTAGAGCCCGACAGAGCCCGACAGAGCCCGACAGAGCCCGACAGGGCCCGACAGAGCCCGACAGAGCCCGACAGGGCCCGACAGGGCCCGACAGAGCCCAGTAGAGCCCGACAGAGCCCGACAGAGCCCGACAGAGCCCGACAGGGCCCGACAGAGCCCGACAGGGCCCGACAGAGCCCGACAGAGCCCGACAGGGCCCGACAGGGCCCGACAGAGCCCGACAGGGCCCGACAGGGCCCAGTAGAGCCCGATAGAGCCCGACAGAGCCCGATAGAGCCCGACAGGGCCCGACAGAGCCCGACAGAGCCCGACAGAGCCCGACAGGGCCCAGTAGAGCCCGACAGAGCCCGACAGGGCCCAGTAGAGCCCGACAGAGCCCGACAGGGCCCGACAGGGCCCGACAGGGCCCGACAGAGCCCGACAGGGCCCGACAGGGCCCAGTAGAGCCCGATAGAGCCCGACAGAGCCCGACAGAGCCCGACAGGGCCCGACAGAGCCCGACAGAGCCCGACAGGGCCCGACAGGGCCCGACAGGGCCCGACAGAGCCCGACAGGGCCCGACAGAGCCCGACAGGGCCCGACAGGGCACGACAGAGCCCGACAGAGCCCGACAGGGCCCGACAGAGCCCGACAGAGCCCGACAGAGCCCAGTAGAGGCCGACAGGGCCCAGTAGTGGCCGACAGAGCCCAGTAGAGCCCAGTAGAGCCCGACAGAGCCCGACAGAGCCCGACAGGGCCCGACAGGGCCCGACAGAGCCCGACAGAGCCCAGTAGAGCCCGACAGAGCCCGACAGAGCCCGACAGGGCCCGACAGAGCCCGACAGAGCCCGACAGGGCCCGACAGAGCCCGACAGAGCCCGACAGGGCCCGACAGAGCCCGACAGAGCCCGACAGAGCCCGACAGGGCCCGACAGAGCCCGACAGAGCCCGACAGGGCCCAGTAGAGCCCGACAGAGCCCGACAGAGCCCGACAGGGCCCGACAGAGCCCGACAGAGCCCGACAGGGCCCGACAGGGCCCGACAGAGCCCGACAGAGCCCGACAGAGCCCGACAGAGCCCGACATAGCCCGACAGGGCCCCACAGAGCCCGACAGAGCCCGACAGAGCCCGACAAGGCCCAGTAGAGCCCGACAGAGCCCGACAGAGCCCGACAGAGCCCAGTAGAGCCCGACAGAGCCCGTCAGGGCCCGACAGGGCCCAACAGGGCCCAGTAGAGCCCGACAGAGCTCGACAGAGCCCAGTAGAGCCCGACAGAGCCGAGAGGGCCCGACAGAGCCCGACAGAGCCCGACAGAGCCCGACAGGGCCCGACAGAGCCCGACAGAGCCCGACAGAGCCCGACAGGGCCCAGTAGAGCCCGACAGAGCCCGACAGAGCCCGACAGAACCCGACAGCGCCCAGTAGAGCCCGACAGAGCCCAGTAGAGCCCAGTAGAGCCCGACAGAGCCCGACAGAGCCCGACAGGGCCCGACAGAGCCCGACAGAGCCCGACAGGGCCCGACAGGGCCCGACAGAGCCCGACAGGGCCCGACAGGGCCCGACAGGGCCCAGTAGAGCCCGAAAGAGCCCGACAGAGCCCAGTAGAGCCCAGTAGAGCCCGACAGGGCCCGACAGGGCCCGACAGGGCCCAGTAGAGCCCGACAGAGACCGACAGAGCCTGACAGAGCCCGACAGGGCCCGACAGGGCCCGACAGAGCCCGACAGAGACCGACAGGGCCCAGTAGAGCCCGACAGAGCCCGACAGAGCCCGACAGAGCCCGACAGGGCCCGACAGGGCCCGACAGAGCCCGACAGGGCCCGACAGGGCCCGACAGGGCCCAGTAGAGCCCGATAGAGCCCGACAGAGCCCGACAGAGCCCGACAGAACCCGACAGAGCCCGACAGAGCACGACAGGGCCCGACAGGGCCCGACAGAGCCCGACAGGGACCGATAGAGCCCGACAGGGCCCGACAGAGCCCGACAGAGCCCGACAGGGCCCGACAGAGCCCGACAGAGCCCGACAGGGCCCAGTAGAGCCCGACAGAGCCCAGTAGAGCCCAGTAGAGCCCGACAGAGCCCGACAGAGCCCGACAGAGCCCGACAGGGCCCGACAGGGCCCGACAGGGCCCAGTAGAGCCCGCCAGAGCCCGACAGGGCCCGACAGAGCCCGACAGAGCCCGACAGGGCCCAGTAGAGCCCGACAGAGCCCGACAGAGCCCGACAGAGCCCGACAGGGCCCGACAGAGCCCGACAGAGCCCGACAGGGCCCGACAGGGCCCGACAGAGCCCGACAGGGCCCGACAGAGCCCGACAGAGCCCGACAGAGCCCGACAGGGCCCAGTAGAGCCCAACAGAGCCCGACAGAGCCCGACAGAGCCCGACAGAGCCCAGTAGAGCCCGACAGAGCCCGACAGAGCCCGACAGAGCCCGACAGGGCCCGACAGGGCCCGACAGAGCCCGACAGGGCCCAGTAGAGTCCGACAGAGCACGACAGAGCCTGACAGAGCCCGACAGGGCCCAGTAGAGCCCGACAGAGCCCGACAGAGCCCGACAGAGCCCGACAGAGCCCGACAGGGCCCGACAGGGCCCGACAGGGCCCGACAGAGCCCAGTAGAGCCCGACAGAGCCCGACAGAGCCTGACAGAGCCCGACAGGGCCCGACAGGGCCCGACAGAGCCCGACAGAGCCCGACAGGGCCCAGTAGAGCCCGACAGAGCCCGACAGAGCCCGACAGAGCCCGACAGGGCCCGACAGGGCCCGACAGAGCCCGACAGGGCCCGACAGGGCCCGACAGGGCCCAGTAGAGCCCGATAGAGCCCGACAGAGCCCGACAGGGCCCGACAGAACCCGACAGAGCCCGACAGAGCACGACAGGGCCCGACAGGGCCCGACAGAGCCCGACAGGGACCGATAGAGCCCGACAGGGCCCGACAGAGCCCGACAGAGCCCGACAGGGCCCGACAGAGCCCGACAGAGCCCAACAGAGCCCGACAGGGCCCAGTAGAGCCCGACAGAGCCCAGTAGAGCCCAGTAGAGCCCGACAGAGCCCGACAGAGCCCGACAGAGCCCGACAGGGCCCGACAGGGCCCAGTAGAGCCCGACAGAGCCCGACAGAGCCCGACAGAGCCCGACAGGGCCCGACAGAGCCCGACAGGGCCCGACAGGGCCCAGTAGAGCCCGACAGAGCCCGACAGGGCCCAGTAGAGCCCGACAGAGCCCGACAGGGCCCGACAGAGCCCGACAGAGCCCGACAGGGCCCAGTAGAGCCCGACAGAGCCCGACAGAGCCCGACAGAGCCCGACAGGGCCCGACAGAGCCCGACAGAGCCCGACAGTGCCCGACAGGGCCCGACAGAGCCCGACAGGGCCCGACAGAGCCCGACAGAGCCCGACAGAGCCCGACAGGGCCCCACAGAGCCCGACAGAGCCCGACAGGGCCCAGTAGAGCCCAACAGAGCCCGACAGAGCCCGACAGAGCCCGACAGGGCCCGACAGGGCCCGACAGAGCCCGACAGGGCCCAGTAGAGCCCGACAGAGCCCGACAGAGCCCGACAGAGCCCAGTAGAGCCCGACAGAGCCCGACAGAGCCCGACAGGGCCCGACAGGGCCCGACAGGGCCCGACAGATCCCAGTAGAGCCCGACAGAGCCCGACAGAGCCCGACAGAGCCCGACAGGGCCCGACAGAGCCCGACAGGGCCCGACGGAGCCCGACAGAGCCCGACAGGGCCCGACAGGGCCCGACAGAGCCCGACAGGGCCCGACAGAGCCCGACAGAACCCGACAGAGCCCGACAGGGCCCAGTAGAGCCCGACAGAGCCCGACAGAGCCCGACAGAGCCCGACAGGGCCCGATAGGGCCCGACAGAGCCCGACAGGGCCCGACAGGGCCCAGTAGAGCCCGATAGAGCCCGACAGAGCCCGATAGAGCCCGACAGGGCCCGACAGAGCCCGACAGAACCCGACAGAGCCCGACAGGGCCCAGTAGAGCCCGACAGAGCCCGACAGAGCCCGACAGAGCCCGACAGGGCCCGACAGAGCCCGACAGAACCCGACAGAGCCCGACAGGGCCCAGTAGAGCCCGACAGAGCCCGACAGAGCCCGACAGAGCCCGACAGGGCCCGACAGGGCCCGACAGAGCCCGACAGGGCCCGACAGGGCCCAGTAGAGCCCGACAGGGCCCGACAGAGCCCGACAGGGCCCGACAGAGCCCGACAGGGCCCGACAGGGCCCAGTAGAGCACGACAGGGCCCGACAGGGCCCGACAGAGCCCGACAGGGACCGATAGAGCCCGACAGGGCCCGACAGAGCCCGACAGAGCCCGACAGGGCCCGACAGAGCCCGACAGAGCCCGACAGAGCCCGACAGAACCCGACAGGGCCCAGTAGAGCCCAGTAGAGCCCGACAGAGCCCGACAGAGCCCGACAGAGCCCGACAGGGCCCGACAGGGCCCGACAGGGCCCAGTAGAGCCCGACAGAGCCCGACAGGGCCCGACAGAGCCCGACAGAGCCCGACAGGGCCCGACAGAGCCCGACAGAGCCCGACAGGGCCCAGTAGAGCCCGACAGAGCCCGACAGAGTCCGACAGAGCCCGACAGGGCCCGACAGAGCCCGACAGAGCCCGACAGGGCCCGACAGGGCCCGACAGAGCCCGACAGAGCCCGACAGAGCCCGACAGGGCCCCACAGAGCCCGACAGAGCCCGACAGGGCCCAGTAGAGCCCGACAGAGCCCGACAGAGCCCGACAGAGCCCAGTAGAGCCCGACAGAGCCCGACAGAGCCCGACAGAGCCCGACAGGGCCCGACAGGGCCCGACAGGGCCCAGTAGAGCCCGACAGAGCCCGACAGGGCCCGACAGAGCCCGACAGAGCCCGACAGGGCCCGACAGAGCCCGACAGAGCCCGACAGGGCCCAGTAGAGCCCAGTAGAGCCCGACAGAGCCCGACAGAGCCCGACAGAGCCCGACAGGGCCCGACAGGGCCCGACAGGGCCCAGTAGAGCCCGACAGAGCCCGACAGGGCCCGACAGAGCCCGACAGAGCCCGACAGGGCCCGACAGAGCCCGACAGAGCCCGACAGGGCCCAGTAGAGCCCGACAGAGCCCGACAGAGTCCGACAGAGCCCGACAGGGCCCGACAGAGCCCGACAGAGCCCGACAGGGCCCGACAGGGCCCGACAGAGCCCGACAGAGCCCGACAGAGCCCGACAGGGCCCCACAGAGCCCGACAGAGCCCGACAGAGCCCGACAGAGCCCGACAGGGCCCGACAGGGCCCGACAGGGCCCAGTAGATCCCGACAGAGCCCGACAGAGCCCGACAGAGCCCAGTAGAGCCCGACAGAGCCCGACAGAGCCCGACAGGGCCCGACAGGGCCCGACAGGGCCCGACAGAGCCCGACAGGGCCCGACAGGGCCCGACAGAGCCCAGTAGAGCCCGACAGAGCCCGACAGAGCCCGACAGAGCCCGACAGGGCCCGACAGAGCCCGACAGGGCCCGACGGAGCCCGACAGAGCCCGACAGGGCCCGACAGGGCCCGACAGAGCCCGACAGGGCCCGACAGGGCCCAGTAGAGCCCGATAGAGCCCGACAGAGCCCGATAGAGCCCGACAGGGCCCGACAGAGCCCGACAGAACCCGACAGAGCCCGACAGGGCCCAGTAGAGCCCGACAGAGCCCGACAGAGCCCGACAGAGCCCGACAGGGCCCGACAGGGCCCGACAGAGCCCGACAGGGCCCGACAGGACCCAGTAGAGCCCGATAGAGCCCGACAGAGCCCGATAGAGCCCGACAGGGCCCGACAGAGCCCGACAGAACCCGACAGAGCCCGACAGGGCCCAGTAGAGCCCGACAGAGCCCGACAGAGCCCGATAGAGCCCGACAGGGCCCGACAGAGCCCGACAGAGCCCGACAGAGCCCGACAGGGCCCAGTAGAGCCCGACAGAGCCCGACAGAGCCCGACAGGGCCCGACAGGGCCCGACAGAGCCCAGTAGAGCCCGATAGAGCCCGACAGAGCCCGACAGAGCCCGACAGGGCCCGACAGAGCCCGACAGAGCCCGACAGGGCCCGACAGGGCCCGACAGGGCCCGACAGAGCCCGACAGGGCCCGATAGAGCCCGACAGGGCCCGACAGAGCCCGACAGAGCCCGACAGGGCACGACAGAGCCCGACAGAGCCCGACAGGGCCCGACAGAGCCCGACAGAGCCCGACAGAGCCCGACAGGGCCCAGTAGAGCCCGACAGAGCCCGACAGAGCCCGACAGAGCCCGACAGGGCCCGACAGGGCCCGACAGGGCCCAGTAGAGCCCGACAGAGCCCGACAGGGCCCGACAGAGCCCGACAGAGCCCGACAGGGCCCGACAGAGCCCGACAGAGCCCGACAGGGCCCAGTAGAGCCCGACAGAGCCCGACAGAGCCCGACAGGGCCCGACAGAGCCCGACAGAGCCCGACAGGGCCCGACAGGGCCCGACAGAGCCCGACAGGGCCCGACAGAGCCCGACAGAGCCCGACAGAGCCCGACAGGGCCCCACAGAGCCCGACAGAGCCCGACAAGGCCCAGTAGAGCCCGACAGAGCCCGACAGAGCCCGACAGAGCCCAGTAGAGCCCGACAGAGCCCGTCAGGGCCCGACAGGGCCCAACAGGGGCCACTAGAGCCCGACAGAGCCCGACAGAGCCCAGTAGAGCCCGACAGAGCCCGACAGAGCCCGACAGAGCCCGACAGGGCCCGACAGAGCCCGACAGAGCCCGACAGAGCCCGACAGGGCCCAGTAGAGCCCGACAGAGCCCGACAGAGCCCGACAGAACCCGACAGGGCCCAGTAGAGCCCGACAGAGCCCAGTAGAGCCCAGTAGAGCCCGACAGAGCCCGACAGAGCCCGACAGAGCCCGACAGGGCCCGACAGGGCCCGACAGAGCCCGACAGGGACCGATAGAGCCCGACAGGGCCCGACAGAGCCCGACAGAGCCCGACAGAGCCCGACAGAGCCCAACAGGGCCCAGTAGAGCCCGACAGAGCCCAGTAGAGCCCAGTAGAGCCCGACAGAGCCCGACAGAGCCCGACAGAGCCCGACAGAGCCCGACAGAGCCCAGTAGAGCCCGACAGAGCCCGACAGGGCCCGACAGAGCCCGACAGAGCCCGACAGGGCCCGACAGAGCCCGACAGAGCCCGACAGGGCCCAGTAGAGCCCGACAGAGCCCGACAGAGCCCGACAGAGCCCGACAGGGCCCGACAGAGCCCGACAGAGCCCGACAGGGCCCGACAGGGCCCGACAGAGCCCGACAGGGCCCGACAGAGCCCGACAGAGCCCGACAGAGCCCGACAGGGCCCCACAGAGCCCGACAGAGCCCAGTAGAGCCCGACAGAGCCCGACAGAGCCCGACAGGGCCCGACAGGGCCCGACAGGGCCCGACAGGGCCCGTCAGAGCCCAGTAGAGCCCGACAGAGCCCGACAGAGCCCGACAGAGCCCGACAGGGCCCGACAGAGCCCGACAGAGCCCGACAGGGCCCGACAGGGCCCGACAGAGCCCGACAGGGCCCGACAGGGCCCAGTAGAGCCCGATAGAGCCCGACAGAGCCCGATAGAGCCCGACAGAGCCCGATAGAGCCCGACAGGGCCCGACAGAGCCCGACAGAGCCCGACAGAGCCCGACAGGGCCCAGTAGAGCCCGACAGAGCCCGACAGAGCCCGACAGGGCCCGACAGGGCCCGACAGAGCCCGACAGGGCCCGACAGGGCCCAGTAGAGCCCGATAGAGCCCGACAGAGCCCGACAGAGCCCGACAGGGCCCGACAGAGCCCGACAGAGCCCGACAGGGCCCGACAGGGCCCGACAGGGCCCGACAGAGCCCGACAGGGCCCGATAGAGCCCGACAGGGCCCGACAGAGCCCGACAGAGCCCGACAGGGCACGACAGAGCCCGACAGAGCCCGACAGGGCCCGACAGAGCCCGACAGAGCCCGACAGAGCCCGACAGGGCCCAGTAGAGGCCGACAGAGCCCAGTAGAGCCCAGTAGAGCCCGACAGAGCCCGACAGAGCCCGACAGAGCCCGACAGGGCCCGACAGGGCCCGACAGGGCCCAGTAGAGCCCGACAGAGCCCGACAGGGCCCGACAGAGCCCGACAGAGCCCGACAGGGCCCGACAGAGCCCGACAGAGACCGACAGGGCCCAGTAGATCCCGACAGAGCCCGACAGAGCCCGACAGGGCCCGACAGAGCCCGACAGAGCCCGACAGGGCCCGACAGGGCCCGACAGAGCCCGACAGGGCCCGACAGAGCCCGACAGAGCCCGACAGAGCCCGACAGGGCCCCACAGAGCCCGACAGAGCCTGACAAGGCCCAGTAGAGCCCGACAGAGCCCGACAGAGCCCGACAGAGCCCAGTAGAGCCCGACAGAGCCCGTCAGGGCCCGACAGGGCCCAACAGGGGCCAGTAGAGCCCGACAGAGCCCGACAGAGCCCAGTAGAGCCCGACAGAGCCCGACAGAGCCCGACAGAGCCCGACAGGGCCCGACAGAGCCCGACAGAGCCCGACAGAGCCCGACAGGGCCCAGTAGAGCCCGACAGAGCCCGACAGAGCCCGACAGAACCCGACAGGGCCCAGTAGAGCCCGACAGAGCCCAGTAGAGCCCAGTAGAGCCCGACAGAGCCCGACAGAGCCCGACAGGGCCCGACAGAGCCCGACAGAGCCCGACAGGGCCCGACAGGGCCCGACAGAGCACGACAGGGCCCAGTAGAGCCCGAAAGAGCCCGACAGAGCCCAGTAGAGCCCAGTAGAGCCCGACAGGGCCCGACAGGGCCCGACAGGGCCCAGTAGAGCCCGACAGAGCCCGACAGAGCCTAACAGAGCCCGACAGGGCCCGACAGGGCCCGACAGAGCCCGACAGAGCCCGACAGGGCCCAGTAGAGCCCGACAGAGCCCGATAGAGCCCGACAGAGCCCGACAGGGCCCGACAGGGCCCGACAGAGCCCGACAGAGCCCGACAGGGCCCGACAGAGCCCGACAGGGCCCAACAGGGCCCGACAGGGCCCAGTAGAGCCCGATAGAGCCCGACAGAGCCCGACAGAGCCCGACAGAGCCCGACAGAGCCCGACAGGGCCCAGTAGAGCCCAGTAGAAACCGACAGAGCCCAGTAGAGCCCGACAGAGCCCGACAGAGCCCGACAGAGCCCGACAGAGCCCGACAGGGCCCGAGAGAGCCCGACAGAGCCCGACAGGGCCCGACAGAGCCCGACAGGGCCCAGTAGAGCCCGACAGAGCCCGACAAAGCCTGACAGAGCCCGACAGAGCCCAGTAGAGCACGAAAGAGCCCGACAGAGCCCGACAGGGCCCGACAGAGCCCGACAGAGCCCAGTAGAGCCCGACAGAGCCCGACAGAGCCGAACAGAGCCCGACAGGGCCCAGTAGAGCCCAGTAGAACCCGACAGAGCCCAGTAGAGCCCGACAGAGCCCGACAGAGCCCGACAGGGCCCGAGAGAGCCCGACAGAGCCCGACAGGGCCCGACAGAGCCCGACAGGGCCCAGTAGAGCCCGACAGAGCCCGACAGAGCCCAGTAGAGCCCGACAGAGCCGAGAGGGCCCGACAGAGCCCGACAGAGCCCGACAGAGCCCGACAGGGCCCGACAGAGCCCGACAGAGCCCGACAGAGCCCGACAGGGCCCAGTAGAGCCCGACAGAGCCCGACAGAGCCCGACAGAGCCCGACAGGGCCCAGTAGAGCCCGACAGAGCCCGACAGAGCCCGACTGGGCCCGACAGAGCCCGACAGAGCCCGACAGAGCCCGACAGGGACCGACGGGGCCCAGTAGAGCCCGACAGAGCCCGACAGGGCCCGACAGAGCCCGACAGAGCCCGACAGAGCCCGACAGGGCCCAGTAGAGCCCGACAGAGCCCGACAGAGCCCGACAGAGCCCGACAGGGCCCGACAGGGCCCAGTAGAGCCCGACAGAGCCCGACAGAGCCCGACAGGGCCCGACAGGGCCCAACAGGGCCCAGTAGAGCCCGACAGAGCCCAACAGAGCCCAGTAGAGCCCAGTAGAGCCCGACAGAGCCCGACAGAGCCCGACAGGGCCCGACAGAGCCCGACAGAGTCCGACAGGGCCCGACAGGGCCCGACAGAGCCCGACAGGGCCCGACAGGGCCCGACAAGGCCCAGTAGAGCCCGAAAGAGCCCGACAGAGCCCAGTAGAGCCCAGTAGAGCCCGACAGGGCCCGACAGGGCCCGACAGGGCCCAGTAGAGCCCGACAGAGCCCGAAAGAGCCCGACAGAGCCCAGTAGAGCCCAGTAGAGCCTGACAGGGCCCGACAGGGCCCGACAGGGCCCAGTAGAGCCCGACAGAGCCCGACAGAGCCTGACAGAGCCCGACAGGGCCCGACAGGGCCCGACAGAGCCCGACAGAGCCCGACAGGGCCCAGTAGAGCCCGACAGAGCCCGACAGAGCCCGACAGAGCCCGACAGGGCCCTACAGGGCCCGACAGGGCCCGACAGAGCCCGACAGGGCCCGACAGAGCCTGACAGGGCCCGACAGGGCCCGACAGGGCCCAGTAGAGCCCGATAGAGCCCGACAGAGCCCGACAGAGCCCGACAGAACCCGACAGAGCCCGACAGAGCCCGACAGGGCCCGACAGGGCCCGACAGAGCCCGACAGGGACCGATAGAGCCCGACAGGGCCCGACAGAGCCCGACAGAGCCCGACAGGGCCCGACAGAGCCCGACAGAGCCCGACAGGGCCCAGTAGAGCCCGACAGAGCCCAGTAGAGCCCAGTAGAGCCCGACAGAGCCCGACAGAGCCCGACAGGGCCCAGTAGAGCCCGACAGAGCCCGACAGGGCCCGACAGAGCCCGACAGAGCCCGACAGGGCCCGACAGAGCCCGACAGAGCCCGACAGGGCCCAGTAGAGCCCGACAGAGCCCGACAGAGCCCGACAGAGCCCGACAGTGCCCGACAGAGCCCGACAGAGCCCGACAGGGCCCGACAGGGCCCGACAGAGCCCGACAGAGCCCGACAGAGCCGGACAGGGCCCCACAGAGCCCGACAGAGCCCGACAGAGCCCGACAGAGCCCAGTAGAGCCCGACAGAGCCCGACAGAGCCCGACAGGGCCCGACAGGGCCCGACAGGGCCCGACAGAGCCCGACAGAGCCCGACAGGGCCCGACAGGGCCCGACAGAGCCCGACAGGGCCCGACAGGGCCCAGTAGAGCCCGATAGAGCCCGACAGAGCCCGATAGAGCCCGACAGGGCCCGACAGAGCCCGACAGAGCCCGACAGAGCCCGACAGAGCCCGACAGGGCCCAGTAGAGCCCGATAGAGCCCGACAGAGCCCGACAGAGCCCGACAGGGCCCGACAGAGCCCGACAGAGCCCGACAGGGCCCGACAGGGCCCGACAGAGCCCGACAGGGCCCAGTAGAGCCCGACAGAGCCCGACAGAGCCCGACAGGGCCCGACAGGGCCCGACAGAGCCCGACAGGGCCCGACAGGGCCCGACAGAGCCCAACAGGGCCCGACAGAGCCCGACAGAGCCCGACAGAGCCCGACAGGGCCCCACAGAGCCCGACAGAGCCCGACAAGGCCCAGTAGAGCCCGACAGAGCCCGACAGAGCCCGACAGAGCCCAGTAGAGCCCGACAGAGCCCGTCAGGGCCCGACAGGGCCCAACAGGGCCCAGTAGAGCCCGACAGAGCCCGACAGAGCCGAGAGGGCCCGACAGAGCCCGAAAGAGCCCGACAGAGCCCGACAGGGCCCGACAGAGCCCGACAGAGCCCGACAGAGCCCGACAGGGCCCAGTAGAGCCCGACAGAGCCCGACAGAGCCCGACAGAACCCGACAGGGCCCAGTAGAGCCCGACAGAGCCCAGTAGAGCCCAGTAGAGCCTGACAGAGCCCGACAGAGCCCGACAGGGCCCGACAGAGCCCGACAGAGCCCGACAGAGCCCGACAGGGCCCGACAGGGCCCGACAGAGCCCGACAGGGCCCGACAGGGCCCGACAGGGCCCAGTAGAGCCCGATAGAGCCCGACAGAGCCCGACAGAGCCCGACAGAGCCCGACAGGGCCCAGTAGAGCCCAGTAGAACCCGACAGAGCCCAGTAGAGCCCGACAGAGACCGACAGAGCCCGACAGAGCCCGACAGAGCCCGACAGGGCCCGAGAGAGCCCGACAGAGCCCGACAGGGCCCGACAGAGCCCGACAGGGCCCAGTAGAGCCCGACAGAGCCCGACAAAGCCCGACAGAGCCCGACAGAGCCCAGTAGAGCCCGAAAGAGCCCGACAGAGCCCGACAGGGCCCGACAGAGCCCGACAGAGCCCAGTAGAGCCCGACAGAGCCCGACAGAGCCCGACAGAGCCCGACAGGGCCCAGTAGAGCCCAGTAGAACCCGACAGAGCCCAGTAGAGCCCGACAGAGCCCGACAGAGCCCGACAGAGCCCGACAGGGCCCGACAGAGCCCGACTGGGCCCAGTAGAGCCCGACAGAGCCCGACAGAGCCCAGTAGAGCCCGACAGAGCCGAGAGGGCCCGACAGAGCCCGACAGAGCCCGACAGAGCCCGACAGGGCCCGACAGAGCCCGACAGAGCCCGACAGAGCCCGACAGGGCCCAGTAGAGCCCGACAGAGCCCGACAGAGCCCGACAGAGCCCGACAGGGCCCAGTAGAGCCCGACAGAGCCCGACAGAGCCCGACAGGGCCCGACAGAGCCCGACAGAGCCCGACAGAGCCCGACAGGGACCGACAGGGCCCAGTAGAGCCCGACAGAGCCCGACAGGGCCCGACAGAGCCCGACAGAGCCCGACAGAGCCCGACAGGGCCCAGTAGAGCCCGACAGAGCCCGACAGAGCCCGACAGAGCCCGACAGGGCCCGACAGATCCCGAGAGAGCCCGACAGGGCCCGACAGGGCCCAGTAGAGCCCGACAGAGCCCGACAGAGCCCGACAGGGCCCAACAGTGCCCAACAGGGCCCAGTAGAGCCCGACAGAGCCCGACAGTGCCCAGTAGAGCCCAGTAGAGCCCGACAGAGCCCGACAGAGCCCGACAGGGCCCGACAGAGCCCGACAGAGCCCGACAGGGCCCGACAGGGCCCGACAGAGCGCGACAGGGCCCGACAGGGCCCGACAGAGCGCGACAGGGCC
Source organism: Caloenas nicobarica (assembly GCF_036013445.1). NCBI lineage: Eukaryota > Metazoa > Chordata > Aves > Columbiformes > Columbidae > Caloenas > Caloenas nicobarica. The sequence continues at coordinate 59,952 of NW_027017334.1, forward strand.
CGACAGGGCCCGACAGGGCCCAGTAGAGCCCAGTAGAGCCCGACAGGGCCCGACAGGGCCCAGTAGAGCCCGACAGAGCCCGACAGAGCCCGACAGAGCCCGACAGGGCCCGACAGGGCCCGACAGAGCCCGACAGGGCCCGACAGAGCCTGACAGGGCCCGACAGGGCCCGACAGAGCCCGACAGGGACCGACAGGGCCCGACAGAGCCCGACAGGGACCGATAGAGCCCGACAGAGCCCGACAGAGCCCGACAGAGCCCGACAGAACCCGACAGAGCCCGACAGAGCCCGACAGGGCCCGACAGGGCCCGACAGAGCCCGACAGGGACCGATAGAGCCCGACAGGGCCCGACAGAGCCCGACAGAGCCCGACAGAGCCCGACAGAGCCCGACAGGGCCCAGTAGAGCCCAGTAGAACCCGACAGAGCCCAGTAGAGCCCGACAGAGACCGACAGAGCCCGACAGAGCCCGACAGAGCCCGACAGGGCCCGAGAGAGCCCGACAGAGCCCGACAGGGCCCGACAGAGCCCGACAGGGCCCAGTAGAGCCCGACAGAGCCCGACAAAGCCCGACAGAGCCCGACAGAGCCCAGTAGAGCCCGAAAGAGCCCGACAGAGCCCGACAGGGCCCGACAGAGCCCGACAGGGCCCGACAGAGCCCGACAGGGCCCAGTAGAGCCCGACAGGGCCCGAGAGAGCCCGACAGAGCCCGACAGGGCCCGACAGAGCCCGACAGGGCCCAGTAGAGCCCGACAGAGCCCGACAAAGCCCGACAGAGCCCGACAGAGCCCAGTAGAGCCCGACAGAGCCCGACAGAGCCCGACAGAGCCCGACAGGGCCCAGTAGAGCCCAGTAGAACCCGACAGAGCCCAGTAGAGCCCGACAGAGCCCGACAGAGCCCGACAGAGCCCGACAGGGCCCGACAGAGCCCGACTGGGCCCAGTAGAGCCCGACAGAGCCCGACAGAGCCCAGTAGAGCCCGACAGAGCCGAGAGGGCCCGACAGAGCCCGACAGAGCCCGACAGAGCCCGACAGGGCCCGACAGAGCCCGACAGAGCCCGACAGAGCCCGACAGGGCCCAGTAGAGCCCGACAGAGCCCGACAGAGCCCGACAGAGCCCGACAGGGCCCAGTAGAGCCCGACAGAGCCCGACAGAGCCCGACAGGGCCCGACAGAGCCCGACAGAGCCCGACAGAGCCCGACAGGGACCGACAGGGCCCAGTAGAGCCCGACAGAGCCCGACAGGGCCCGACAGAGCCCGACAGAGCCCGACAGAGCCCGACAGGGCCCAGTAGAGCCCGACAGAGCCCGACAGAGCCCGACAGAGCCCGACAGGGCCCGACAGATCCCGAGAGAGCCCGACAGGGCCCGACAGGGCCCAGTAGAGCCCGACAGAGCCCGACAGAGCCCGACAGGGCCCAACAGTGCCCAACAGGGCCCAGTAGAGCCCGACAGAGCCCGACAGTGCCCAGTAGAGCCCAGTAGAGCCCGACAGAGCCCGACAGAGCCCGACAGGGCCCGACAGAGCCCGACAGAGCCCGACAGGGCCCGACAGGGCCCGACAGAGCGCGACAGGGCCCGACAGGGCCCGACAGAGCGCGACAGGGCCCGACAGGGCCCGACAGGGCCCAGTAGAGCCCAGTAGAGCCCGACAGGGCCCGACAGGGCCCAGTAGAGCCCGACAGAGCCCGACAGAGCCCGACAGAGCCCGACAGGGCCCGACAGGGCCCGACAGAGCCCGACAGGGCCCGACAGAGCCTGACAGGGCCCGACAGGGCCCGACAGAGCCCGACAGGGACCGACAGGGCCCGACAGAGCCCGACAGGGACCGATAGAGCCCGACAGAGCCCGACAGAGCCCGAAAGAGCCCGACAGAACCCGACAGAGCCCGACAGAGCCCGACAGGGCCCGACAGGGCCCGACAGAGCCCGACAGGGACCGATAGAGCCCGACAGGGCCCGACAGAGCCCGACAGAGCCCGACAGAGCCCGACAGACCCCGACAGGGCCCAGTAGAGCCCGACAGAGCCCAGTAGAGCCCAGTAGAGCCCGACAGAGCCCGACAGAGCCCGACAGAGCCCGACAGGGCCCGACAGGGCCCGACAGGGCCCAGTAGAGCCCGACAGAGCCCGACAGGGCCCGACAGAGCCCGACAGAGCCCGACAGGGCCCGACAGAGCCCGACAGAGCCCGACAGGGCCCAGTAGAGCCCGACAGAGCCCGACAGAGCCCGACAGGGCCCGACAGAGCCCGACAGAGCCCGACAGGGCCCGACAGGGCCCGACAGAGCCCGACAGGGCCGGACAGGGCCCAGTAGAGCCCGACAGAGCCCGACAGAGCCCGACAGGGCCCGACAGGGCCCGACAGGGCCCGACAGAGCCCGACAGGGCCCGACAGGGCCCGACAGAGCCCGACAGGGCCCGACAGGGCCCGACAGAGCCCAGTAGAGCCCGACAGAGCCCGACAGAGCCCGACAGAGCCCGACAGGGCCCGACAGAGCCCGACAGAGCCCGACAGGGCCCGACAGGGCCCGACAGAGCCCAGTAGAGCCCGACAGAGCCCGACAGAGCCCGACAGAGCCCGACAGGGCCCGACAGAGCCCGACAGGGCCCGACAGAGCCCGACAGAGCCCGACAGGGCCCGACAGGGCCCGACAGAGCCCGACAGGGCCCGACAGGGCCCAGTAGAGCCCGATAGAGCCCGACAGAGCCCGATAGAGCCCGACAGGGCCCGACAGAGCCCGACAGAGCCCGACAGAGCCCGACAGGGCCCAGTAGAGCCCGACAGAGCCCGACAGGGCCCAGTAGAGCCCGACAGAGCCCGACAGGGCCCGACAGGGCCCGACAGGGCCCGACAGAGCCCGACAGGGCCCGACAGGGCCCAGTAGAGCCCGATAGAGCCCGACAGAGCCCGACAGAGCCCGACAGGGCCCGACAGAGCCCGACAGAGCCCGACAGGGCCCGACAGGGCCCGACAGGGCCCGACAGAGCCCGACAGGGCCCGACAGAGCCCGACAGGGCCCGACAGGGCACGACAGAGCCCGACAGAGCCCGACAGGGCCCGACAGAGCCCGACAGAGCCCGACAGAGCCCAGTAGAGGCCGACAGGGCCCAGTAGTGGCCGACAGAGCCCAGTAGAGCCCAGTAGAGCCCGACAGAGCCCGACAGAGCCCGACAGGGCCCGACAGGGCCCGACAGAGCCCGACAGAGCCCAGTAGAGCCCGACAGAGCCCGACAGAGCCCGACAGGGCCCGACAGAGCCCGACAGAGCCCGACAGGGCCCGACAGAGCCCGACAGAGCCCGACAGGGCCCGACAGAGCCCGACAGAGCCCGACAGAGCCCGACAGGGCCCGACAGAGCCCGACAGAGCCCGACAGGGCCCAGTAGAGCCCGACAGAGCCCGACAGAGCCCGACAGGGCCCGACAGAGCCCGACAGAGCCCGACAGGGCCCGACAGGGCCCGACAGAGCCCGACAGAGCCCGACAGAGCCCGACAGAGCCCGACATAGCCCGACAGGGCCCCACAGAGCCCGACAGAGCCCGACAGAGCCCGACAAGGCCCAGTAGAGCCCGACAGAGCCCGACAGAGCCCGACAGAGCCCAGTAGAGCCCGACAGAGCCCGTCAGGGCCCGACAGGGCCCAACAGGGCCCAGTAGAGCCCGACAGAGCCCGACAGAGCCCAGTAGAGCCCGACAGAGCCGAGAGGGCCCGACAGAGCCCGACAGAGCCCGACAGAGCCCGACAGGGCCCGACAGAGCCCGACAGAGCCCGACAGAGCCCGACAGGGCCCAGTAGAGCCCGACAGAGCCCGACAGAGCCCGACAGAACCCGACAGCGCCCAGTAGAGCCCGACAGAGCCCAGTAGAGCCCAGTAGAGCCCGACAGAGCCCGACAGAGCCCGACAGGGCCCGACAGAGCCCGACAGAGCCCGACAGGGCCCGACAGGGCCCGACAGAGCCCGACAGGGCCCGACAGGGCCCGACAGGGCCCAGTAGAGCCCGAAAGAGCCCGACAGAGCCCAGTAGAGCCCAGTAGAGCCCGACAGGGCCCGACAGGGCCCGACAGGGCCCAGTAGAGCCCGACAGAGCCCGACAGAGCCTGACAGAGCCCGACAGGGCCCGACAGGGCCCGACAGAGCCCGACAGAGCCCGACAGGGCCCAGTAGAGCCCGACAGAGCCCGACAGAGCCCGACAGAGCCCGACAGGGCCCGACAGGGCCCGACAGAGCCCGACAGAGCCCGACAGGGCCCGACAGAGCCCGACAGGGCCCGACAGGGCCCGACAGGGCCCAGTAGAGCCCGATAGAGCCCGACAGAGCCCGACAGAGCCCGACAGAACCCGACAGAGCCCGACAGAGCACGACAGGGCCCGACAGGGCCCGACAGATCCCGACAGGGACCGATAGAGCCCGACAGGGCCCGACAGAGCCCGACAGAGCCCGACAGGGCCCGACAGAGCCCGACAGAGCCCGACAGGGCCCAGTAGAGCCCGACAGAGCCCAGTAGAGCCCAGTAGAGCCCGACAGAGCCCGACAGAGCCCGACAGAGCCCGACAGGGCCCGACAGGGCCCGACAGGGCCCAGTAGAGCCCGACAGAGCCCGACAGGGCCCGACAGAGCCCGACAGAGCCCGACAGGGCCCAGTAGAGCCCGACAGAGCCCGACAGAGCCCGACAGAGCCCGACAGGGCCCGACAGAGCCCGACAGAGCCCGACAGGGCCCGACAGGGCCCGACAGAGCCCGACAGGGCCCGACAGAGCCCGACAGAGCCCGACAGAGCCCGACAGGGCCCAGTAGAGCCCAACAGAGCCCGACAGAGCCCGACAGAGCCCGACAGAGCCCAGTAGAGCCCGACAGAGCCCGACAGAGCCCGACAGAGCCCGACAGGGCCCGACAGGGCCCGACAGAGCCCAACAGGGCCCAGTAGAGCCCGACAGAGCACGACAGAGCCTGACAGAGCCCAGTAGAGCCCGACAGAGCCCGACAGAGCCCGACAGGGCCCGACAGGGCCCGACAGGGCCCGACAGAGCCCGACAGAGCCCAGTAGAGCCCGACAGAGCCCGACAGAGCCTGACAGAGCCCGACAGGGCCCGACAGGGCCCGACAGAGCCCGACAGAGCCCGACAGGGCCCAGTAGAGCCCGACAGAGCCCGACAGAGCCCGACAGAGCCCGACAGGGCCCGACAGGGCCCGACAGAGCCCGACAGAGCCCAGTAGAGCCCGACAGAGCCCAACAGAGCCCGACAGGGCCCGACAGAACCCGACAGAGCCCGACAGAGCACGACAGGGCCCGACAGGGCCCGACAGAGCCCGACAGGGACCGATAGAGCCCGACAGGGCCCGACAGAGCCCGACAGAGCCCGACAGGGCCCGACAGAGCCCGACAGAGCCCGACAGAGCCCGACAGGGCCCAGTAGAGCCCGACAGAGCCCAGTAGAGCCCAGTAGAGCCCGACAGAGCCCGACAGAGCCCGACAGAGCCCGACAGGGCCCGACAGGGCCCGACAGGGCCCAGTAGAGCCCGACAGAGCCCGACAGGGCCCGACAGAGCCCGACAGAGCCCGACAGGGCCCAGTAGAGCCCGACAGAGCCCGACAGAGCCCGACAGAGCCCGACAGGGCCCGACAGAGCCCGACAGAGCCCGACAGTGCCCGACAGGGCCCGACAGAGCCCGACAGGGCCCGACAGAGCCCGACAGAGCCCGACAGAGCCCGACAGAGCCCGACAGGGCCCGACAGAGCCCCACAGAGCCCGACAGAGCCCGACAGGGCCCAGTAGAGCCCAACAGAGCCCGACAGAGCCCGACAGAGCCCGACAGGGCCCGACAGGGCCCGACAGAGCCCGACAGGGCCCAGTAGAGCCCGACAGAGCCCGACAGAGCCCGACAGAGCCCAGTAGAGCCCGACAGAGCCCGACAGAGCCCGACAGGGCCCGACAGGGCCCGACAGGGCCCGACAGAGCCCAGTAGAGCCCGACAGAGCCCGACAGAGCCCGACAGAGCCCGACAGGGCCCGACAGAGCCCGACAGGGCCCGACGGAGCCCGACAGAGCCCGACAGGGCCCGACAGGGCCCGACAGAGCCCGACAGGGCCCGACAGAGCCCGACAGAACCCGACAGAGCCCGACAGGGCCCAGTAGAGCCCGACAGAGCCCGACAGAGCCCGACAGAGCCCGACAGGGCCCGATAGGGCCCGACAGAGCCCGACAGGGCCCGACAGGGCCCAGTAGAGCCCGATAGAGCCCGACAGAGCCCGATAGAGCCCGACAGGGCCCGACAGAGCCCGACAGAACCCGACAGAGCCCGACAGGGCCCAGTAGAGCCCGACAGAGCCCGACAGAGCCCGACAGAGCCCGACAGGGCCCGACAGAGCCCGACAGAACCCGACAGAGCCCGACAGGGCCCAGTAGAGCCCGACAGAGCCCGACAGAGCCCGACAGAGCCCGACAGGGCCCGACAGGGCCCGACAGAGCCCGACAGGGCCCGACAGGGCCCAGTAGAGCCCGACAGGGCCCGACAGAGCCCGACAGGGCCCGACAGAGCCCGACAGGGCCCGACAGGGCCCAGTAGAGCACGACAGGGCCCGACAGGGCCCGACAGAGCCCGACAGGGACCGATAGAGCCCGACAGGGCCCGACAGAGCCCGACAGAGCCCGACAGGGCCCGACAGAGCCCGACAGAGCCCGACAGAGCCCGACAGAGCCCGACAGGGCCCAGTAGAGCCCAGTAGAGCCCGACAGAGCCCGACAGAGCCCGACAGAGCCCGACAGGGCCCGACAGGGCCCGACAGGGCCCAGTAGAGCCCGACAGAGCCCGACAGGGCCCGACAGAGCCCGACAGATCCCGACAGGGCCCGACAGAGCCCGACAGAGCCCGACAGGGCCCAGTAGAGCCCGACAGAGCCCGACAGAGTCCGACAGAGCCCGACAGGGCCCGACAGAGCCCGACAGAGCCCGACAGGGCCCGACAGGGCCCGACAGAGCCCGACAGAGCCCGACAGAGCCCGACAGGGCCCCACAGAGCCCGACAGAGCCCGACAGGGCCCAGTAGAGCCCGACAGAGCCCGACAGAGCCCGACAGAGCCCGACAGAGCCCAGTAGAGCCCGACAGAGCCCGACAGAGCCCGACAGAGCCCGACAGGGCCCGACAGGGCCCGACAGGGCCCAGTAGAGCCCGACAGAGCCCGACAGGGCCCGACAGAGCCCGACAGAGCCCGACAGGGCCCGACAGAGCCCGACAGAGCCCGACAGGGCCCAGTAGAGCCCAGTAGAGCCCGACAGAGCCCGACAGAGCCCGACAGAGCCCGACAGGGCCCGACAGGGCCCGACAGGGCCCAGTAGAGCCCGACAGAGCCCGACAGGGCCCGACAGAGCCCGACAGAGCCCGACAGGGCCCGACAGAGCCCGACAGAGCCCGACAGGGCCCAGTAGAGCCCGACAGAGCCCGACAGAGTCCGACAGAGCCCGACAGGGCCCGACAGAGCCCGACAGAGCCCGACAGGGCCCGACAGGGCCCGACAGAGCCCGACAGAGCCCGACAGAGCCCGACAGGGCCCCACAGAGCCCGACAGAGCCCGACAGGGCCCAGTAGAGCCCGACAGAGCCCGACAGAGCCCGACAGAGCCCGACAGAGCCCAGTAGAGCCCGACAGAGCCCGACAGAGCCCGACAGAGCCCGACAGGGCCCGACAGGGCCCGACAGGGCCCAGTAGATCCCGACAGAGCCCGACAGAGCCCGACAGAGCCCAGTAGAGCCCGACAGAGCCCGACAGAGCCCGACAGGGCCCGACAGGGCCCGACAGGGCCCGACAGAGCCCGACAGGGCCCGACAGGGCCCGACAGAGCCCAGTAGAGCCCGACAGAGCCCGACAGAGCCCGACAGAGCCCGAAAGGGCCCGACAGAGCCCGACAGGGCCCGACGGAGCCCGACAGAGCCCGACAGGGCCCGACAGGGCCCGACAGAGCCCGACAGGGCCCGACAGGGCCCAGTAGAGCCCGATAGAGCCCGACAGAGCCCGATAGAGCCCGACAGGGCCCGACAGAGCCCGACAGAACCCGACAGAGCCCGACAGGGCCCAGTAGAGCCCGACAGAGCCCGACAGAGCCCGACAGAGCCCGACAGGGCCCGACAGGGCCCGACAGAGCCCGACAGGGCCCGACAGGACCCAGTAGAGCCCGATAGAGCCCGACAGAGCCCGATAGAGCCCGACAGGGCCCGACAGAGCCCGACAGAACCCGACAGAGCCCGACAGGGCCCAGTAGAGCCCGACAGAGCCCGACAGAGCCCGACAGGGCCCGACAGAGCCCGACAGAGCCCGACAGGGCCCGACAGGGCCCGACAGAGCCCGACAGGGCCGGACAGGGCCCAGTAGAGCCCGACAGAGCCCGACAGAGCCCGACAGGGCCCGACAGGGCCCGACAGGGCCCGACAGAGCCCGACAGGGCCCGACAGGGCCCGACAGAGCCCGACAGGGCCCGACAGGGCCCGACAGAGCCCAGTAGAGCCCGACAGAGCCCGACAGAGCCCGACAGAGCCCGACAGGGCCCGACAGAGCCCGACAGAGCCCGACAGGGCCCGACAGGGCCCGACAGAGCCCAGTAGAGCCCGACAGAGCCCGACAGAGCCCGACAGAGCCCGACAGGGCCCGACAGAGCCCGACAGGGCCCGACAGAGCCCGACAGAGCCCGACAGGGCCCGACAGGGCCCGACAGAGCCCGACAGGGCCCGACAGGGCCCAGTAGAGCCCGATAGAGCCCGACAGAGCCCGATAGAGCCCGACAGGGCCCGACAGAGCCCGACAGAGCCCGACAGAGCCCGACAGGGCCCAGTAGAGCCCGACAGAGCCCGACAGGGCCCAGTAGAGCCCGACAGAGCCCGACAGGGCCCGACAGGGCCCGACAGGGCCCGACAGAGCCCGACAGGGCCCGACAGGGCCCAGTAGAGCCCGATAGAGCCCGACAGAGCCCGACAGAGCCCGACAGGGCCCGACAGAGCCCGACAGAGCCCGACAGGGCCCGACAGGGCCCGACAGGGCCCGACAGAGCCCGACAGGGCCCGACAGAGCCCGACAGGGCCCGACAGGGCACGACAGAGCCCGACAGAGCCCGACAGGGCCCGACAGAGCCCGACAGAGCCCGACAGAGCCCAGTAGAGGCCGACAGGGCCCAGTAGTGGCCGACAGAGCCCAGTAGAGCCCAGTAGAGCCCGACAGAGCCCGACAGAGCCCGACAGGGCCCGACAGGGCCCGACAGAGCCCGACAGAGCCCAGTAGAGCCCGACAGAGCCCGACAGAGCCCGACAGGGCCCGACAGAGCCCGACAGAGCCCGACAGGGCCCGACAGAGCCCGACAGAGCCCGACAGGGCCCGACAGAGCCCGACAGAGCCCGACAGAGCCCGACAGGGCCCGACAGAGCCCGACAGAGCCCGACAGGGCCCAGTAGAGCCCGACAGAGCCCGACAGAGCCCGACAGGGCCCGACAGAGCCCGACAGAGCCCGACAGGGCCCGACAGGGCCCGACAGAGCCCGACAGAGCCCGACAGAGCCCGACAGAGCCCGACATAGCCCGACAGGGCCCCACAGAGCCCGACAGAGCCCGACAGAGCCCGACAAGGCCCAGTAGAGCCCGACAGAGCCCGACAGAGCCCGACAGAGCCCAGTAGAGCCCGACAGAGCCCGTCAGGGCCCGACAGGGCCCAACAGGGCCCAGTAGAGCCCGACAGAGCCCGACAGAGCCCAGTAGAGCCCGACAGAGCCGAGAGGGCCCGACAGAGCCCGACAGAGCCCGACAGAGCCCGACAGGGCCCGACAGAGCCCGACAGAGCCCGACAGAGCCCGACAGGGCCCAGTAGAGCCCGACAGAGCCCGACAGAGCCCGACAGAACCCGACAGCGCCCAGTAGAGCCCGACAGAGCCCAGTAGAGCCCAGTAGAGCCCGACAGAGCCCGACAGAGCCCGACAGGGCCCGACAGAGCCCGACAGAGCCCGACAGGGCCCGACAGGGCCCGACAGAGCCCGACAGGGCCCGACAGGGCCCGACAGGGCCCAGTAGAGCCCGAAAGAGCCCGACAGAGCCCAGTAGAGCCCAGTAGAGCCCGACAGGGCCCGACAGGGCCCGACAGGGCCCAGTAGAGCCCGACAGAGCCCGACAGAGCCTGACAGAGCCCGACAGGGCCCGACAGGGCCCGACAGAGCCCGACAGAGCCCGACAGGGCCCAGTAGAGCCCGACAGAGCCCGACAGAGCCCGACAGAGCCCGACAGGGCCCGACAGGGCCCGACAGAGCCCGACAGAGCCCGACAGGGCCCGACAGAGCCCGACAGGGCCCGACAGGGCCCGACAGGGCCCAGTAGAGCCCGATAGAGCCCGACAGAGCCCGACAGAGCCCGACAGAACCCGACAGAGCCCGACAGAGCACGACAGGGCCCGACAGGGCCCGACAGATCCCGACAGGGACCGATAGAGCCCGACAGGGCCCGACAGAGCCCGACAGAGCCCGACAGGGCCCGACAGAGCCCGACAGAGCCCGACAGGGCCCAGTAGAGCCCGACAGAGCCCAGTAGAGCCCAGTAGAGCCCGACAGAGCCCGACAGAGCCCGACAGAGCCCGACAGGGCCCGACAGGGCCCGACAGGGCCCAGTAGAGCCCGACAGAGCCCGACAGGGCCCGACAGAGCCCGACAGAGCCCGACAGGGCCCAGTAGAGCCCGACAGAGCCCGACAGAGCCCGACAGAGCCCGACAGGGCCCGACAGAGCCCGACAGAGCCCGACAGGGCCCGACAGGGCCCGACAGAGCCCGACAGGGCCCGACAGAGCCCGACAGAGCCCGACAGAGCCCGACAGGGCCCAGTAGAGCCCAACAGAGCCCGACAGAGCCCGACAGAGCCCGACAGAGCCCAGTAGAGCCCGACAGAGCCCGACAGAGCCCGACAGAGCCCGACAGGGCCCGACAGGGCCCGACAGAGCCCAACAGGGCCCAGTAGAGCCCGACAGAGCACGACAGAGCCTGACAGAGCCCAGTAGAGCCCGACAGAGCCCGACAGAGCCCGACAGGGCCCGACAGGGCCCGACAGGGCCCGACAGAGCCCGACAGAGCCCAGTAGAGCCCGACAGAGCCCGACAGAGCCTGACAGAGCCCGACAGGGCCCGACAGGGCCCGACAGAGCCCGACAGAGCCCGACAGGGCCCAGTAGAGCCCGACAGAGCCCGACAGAGCCCGACAGAGCCCGACAGGGCCCGACAGGGCCCGACAGAGCCCGACAGAGCCCAGTAGAGCCCGACAGAGCCCAACAGAGCCCGACAGGGCCCGACAGAACCCGACAGAGCCCGACAGAGCACGACAGGGCCCGACAGGGCCCGACAGAGCCCGACAGGGACCGATAGAGCCCGACAGGGCCCGACAGAGCCCGACAGAGCCCGACAGGGCCCGACAGAGCCCGACAGAGCCCGACAGAGCCCGACAGGGCCCAGTAGAGCCCGACAGAGCCCAGTAGAGCCCAGTAGAGCCCGACAGAGCCCGACAGAGCCCGACAGAGCCCGACAGGGCCCGACAGGGCCCGACAGGGCCCAGTAGAGCCCGACAGAGCCCGACAGGGCCCGACAGAGCCCGACAGAGCCCGACAGGGCCCAGTAGAGCCCGACAGAGCCCGACAGAGCCCGACAGAGCCCGACAGGGCCCGACAGAGCCCGACAGAGCCCGACAGTGCCCGACAGGGCCCGACAGAGCCCGACAGGGCCCGACAGAGCCCGACAGAGCCCGACAGAGCCCGACAGAGCCCGACAGGGCCCGACAGAGCCCCACAGAGCCCGACAGAGCCCGACAGGGCCCAGTAGAGCCCAACAGAGCCCGACAGAGCCCGACAGAGCCCGACAGGGCCCGACAGGGCCCGACAGAGCCCGACAGGGCCCAGTAGAGCCCGACAGAGCCCGACAGAGCCCGACAGAGCCCAGTAGAGCCCGACAGAGCCCGACAGAGCCCGACAGGGCCCGACAGGGCCCGACAGGGCCCGACAGAGCCCAGTAGAGCCCGACAGAGCCCGACAGAGCCCGACAGAGCCCGACAGGGCCCGACAGAGCCCGACAGGGCCCGACGGAGCCCGACAGAGCCCGACAGGGCCCGACAGGGCCCGACAGAGCCCGACAGGGCCCGACAGAGCCCGACAGAACCCGACAGAGCCCGACAGGGCCCAGTAGAGCCCGACAGAGCCCGACAGAGCCCGACAGAGCCCGACAGGGCCCGATAGGGCCCGACAGAGCCCGACAGGGCCCGACAGGGCCCAGTAGAGCCCGATAGAGCCCGACAGAGCCCGATAGAGCCCGACAGGGCCCGACAGAGCCCGACAGAACCCGACAGAGCCCGACAGGGCCCAGTAGAGCCCGACAGAGCCCGACAGAGCCCGACAGAGCCCGACAGGGCCCGACAGAGCCCGACAGAACCCGACAGAGCCCGACAGGGCCCAGTAGAGCCCGACAGAGCCCGACAGAGCCCGACAGAGCCCGACAGGGCCCGACAGGGCCCGACAGAGCCCGACAGGGCCCGACAGGGCCCAGTAGAGCCCGACAGGGCCCGACAGAGCCCGACAGGGCCCGACAGAGCCCGACAGGGCCCGACAGGGCCCAGTAGAGCACGACAGGGCCCGACAGGGCCCGACAGAGCCCGACAGGGACCGATAGAGCCCGACAGGGCCCGACAGAGCCCGACAGAGCCCGACAGGGCCCGACAGAGCCCGACAGAGCCCGACAGAGCCCGACAGAGCCCGACAGAGCCCGACAGAGCCCGACAGGGCCCGACAGAGCCCGACAGAGCCCGACAGAGCCCGACAGGGCCCGACAGGGCCCGACAGGGCCCAGTAGAGCCCGACAGAGCCCGACAGGGCCCGACAGAGCCCGACAGATCCCGACAGGGCCCGACAGAGCCCGACAGAGCCCGACAGGGCCCAGTAGAGCCCGACAGAGCCCGACAGAGTCCGACAGAGCCCGACAGGGCCCGACAGAGCCCGACAGAGCCCGACAGGGCCCGACAGGGCCCGACAGAGCCCGACAGAGCCCGACAGAGCCCGACAGGGCCCCACAGAGCCCGACAGAGCCCGACAGGGCCCAGTAGAGCCCGACAGAGCCCGACAGAGCCCGACAGAGCCCGACAGAGCCCAGTAGAGCCCGACAGAGCCCGACAGAGCCCGACAGAGCCCGACAGGGCCCGACAGGGCCCGACAGGGCCCAGTAGAGCCCGACAGAGCCCGACAGGGCCCGACAGAGCCCGACAGAGCCCGACAGGGCCCGACAGAGCCCGACAGAGCCCGACAGGGCCCAGTAGAGCCCAGTAGAGCCCGACAGAGCCCGACAGAGCCCGACAGAGCCCGACAGGGCCCGACAGGGCCCGACAGGGCCCAGTAGAGCCCGACAGAGCCCGACAGGGCCCGACAGAGCCCGACAGAGCCCGACAGGGCCCGACAGAGCCCGACAGAGCCCGACAGGGCCCAGTAGAGCCCGACAGAGCCCGACAGAGTCCGACAGAGCCCGACAGGGCCCGACAGAGCCCGACAGAGCCCGACAGGGCCCGACAGGGCCCGACAGAGCCCGACAGAGCCCGACAGAGCCCGACAGGGCCCCACAGAGCCCGACAGAGCCCGACAGGGCCCAGTAGAGCCCGACAGAGCCCGACAGAGCCCGACAGAGCCCGACAGAGCCCAGTAGAGCCCGACAGAGCCCGACAGAGCCCGACAGAGCCCGACAGGGCCCGACAGGGCCCGACAGGGCCCAGTAGATCCCGACAGAGCCCGACAGAGCCCGACAGAGCCCAGTAGAGCCCGACAGAGCCCGACAGAGCCCGACAGGGCCCGACAGGGCCCGACAGGGCCCGACAGAGCCCGACAGGGCCCGACAGGGCCCGACAGAGCCCAGTAGAGCCCGACAGAGCCCGACAGAGCCCGACAGAGCCCGAAAGGGCCCGACAGAGCCCGACAGGGCCCGACGGAGCCCGACAGAGCCCGACAGGGCCCGACAGGGCCCGACAGAGCCCGACAGGGCCCGACAGGGCCCAGTAGAGCCCGATAGAGCCCGACAGAGCCCGATAGAGCCCGACAGGGCCCGACAGAGCCCGACAGAACCCGACAGAGCCCGACAGGGCCCAGTAGAGCCCGACAGAGCCCGACAGAGCCCGACAGAGCCCGACAGGGCCCGACAGGGCCCGACAGAGCCCGACAGGGCCCGACAGGACCCAGTAGAGCCCGATAGAGCCCGACAGAGCCCGATAGAGCCCGACAGGGCCCGACAGAGCCCGACAGAACCCGACAGAGCCCGACAGGGCCCAGTAGAGCCCGACAGAGCCCAACAGAGCCCGACAGAGCCCGACAGGGCCCGACAGAGCCCGACAGAACCCGACAGAGCCCGACAGGGCCCAGTAGAGCCCGACAGAGCCCGACAGAGCCCGACAGAGCCCGACAGGGCCCGACAGGGCCCGACAGAGCCCGACAGGGCCCGACAGGGCCCAGTAGAGCCCCACAGGGCCCGACAGAGCCCGACAGGGCCCGATAGAGCCCGACAGGGCCCGACAGAGCCCGACAGAGCCCGACAGGGCACGACAGAGCCCGACAGAGCCCGACAGGGCCCGACAGAGCCCGACAGAGCCCGGCAGAGCCCGACAGGGCCCAGTAGAGGCCGATAGAGCCCAGTAGAGCCCAGTAGAGCCCGACAGAGCCCGACAGAGCCCGACAGAGCCCGACAGGGCCCGACAGGGCCCGACAGGGCCCAGTAGAGCCCGACAGAGCCCGACAGGGCCCGACAGAGCCCGACAGAGCCCGACAGGGCCCGACAGATTCCGACAGAGCCCGACAGGGCCCAGTAGAGCCCGACAGAGCCCGACAGAGCCCGACAGGGCCCGACAGAGCCCGACAGAGCCCGACAGGGCCCGACAGGGCCCGACAGAGCCCGACAGGGCCCGACAGAGCCCGACAGAGCCCGACAGAGCCCGACAGGGCCCCACAGAGCCCGACAGAGCCCGACAAGGCCCAGTAGAGCCCGACAGAGCCCGACAGAGCCCGACAGAGCCCGACAGAGCCCAGTAGAGCCCGACAGAGCCCGTCAGGGCCCGACAGGGCCCAACAGGGCCCAGTAGAGCCCGACAGAGCCCGACAGAGCCCAGTAGAGCCCGACAGAGCCGAGAGGGCCCGACAGAGCCCGACAGAGCCCGACAGGGCCCGACAGAGCCCGACAGAGCCCGACAGAGCCCGACAGGGCCCAGTAGAGCCCGACAGAGCCCGACAGAGCCCGACAGAACACGACAGGGCCCAGTAGAGCCCGACAGAGCCCGACAGAGCCCGACAGGGCCCGACAGAGCCCGACAGCGCCCGACAGGGCCCAGTAGAGCCCGACAGAGCCCGACAGAGCCCGACAGAGCCCGACAGGGCCCGACAGAGCCCGACAGAGCCCGACAGGGCCCGACAGGGCCCAGTAGAGCCCGACAGAGCCCGACAGGGCCCGACAGAGCCCGACAGAGCCCGACAGGGCCCGACAGAGCCCGACAGAGCCCGACAGGGCCCGACAGAGCCCAGTAGAGCCCGACAGAGCCCGACAGAGCCCGACAGAGCCCGACAGGGCCCGACAGAGCCCGACAGGGCCCGACAGGGCCCGACAGAGCCCGACAGGGCCCGACAGGGCCCGACAGAGCCCGACAGGGCCCAGTAGAGCCCGACAGAGCCCGATAGAGCCCGACAGGGCCCGACAGGGCCCGACAGGGCCCAGTAGAGCCCGACAGAGCCCGACAGAGCCCAGTAGATCCCAGTAGAGCCCGACAGAGCCCGACAGAGCCCGACAGAGCCCGACAGGGCCCGACAGAGCCCGACAGAGCCCGACAGGGCCCGACAGGGCCCGACAGGGCCCAGTAGAGCCCGAAAGAGCCCGACAGAGCCCAGTAGAGCCCAGTAGAGCCCGACAGGGCCCGACAGGGCCCGACAGGGCCCATTAGAGCCCGACAGAGCCCGACAGAGCCTGACAGAGCCCGACAGGGCCCGACAGGGCCCGACAGGGCCCGACAGAGCCCGACAGGGCCCAGTAGAGCCCGACAGAGCCCGACAGAGCCCGACAGAGCCCGACAGGGCCCGACAGAGCCCGACAGAGCCCGACAGGGCCCGACAGAGCCCGACAGGGCCCGACAGGGCCCGACAGGGCCCAGTAGAGCCCGATAGAGCCCGACAGAGCCCGACAGAGCCCGACAGGGCCCGACAGGGCCCGACAGAGCCCGACAGAGCCCGACAGGGCCCGACAGAGATCGACAGGGCCCGATAGAGCCCGACAGGGCCCGACAGAGCCCGACAGGGCCCAGTAGAGCCCGACAGAGCCCAGTAGAGCCCAGTAGAGCCCGACAGAGCCCGACAGAGCCTGACAGAGCCCGACAGGGCCCGACAGGGCCCGACAGGGCCCAGTAGAGCCCGACAGAGCCCGACAGGGCCCGACAGAGCCCGACAGAGCCCGACAGGGCCCGACAGAGCCCGACAGAGCCCGACAGGGCCCAGTAGAGCCCGACAGAGCCCGACAGAGCCCGACAGAGCCCGACAGGGCCCGACAGAGCCCGACAGAGCCCGACAGGGCCCGATAGAGCCCGACAGAGCCCGACAGGGCCCCACAGAGCCCGAAAGAGCCCGACAGGGCCCAGTAGAGCCTGACAGAGCCCGACAGAGCCCGACAGAGCCCAGTAGAGCCCGACAGAGCCCGACAGAGCCCGACAGGGCCCGACAGGGCCCGACAGAGCCCGACAGAGCCCGACAGAGCCCAGTAGAGCCCGACAGGGCCCGACAGGGACCCGACAGGGCCCGACAGAGCCCGACAGAGCCCGACAGAGCCCGACAGGGCCCAGTAGAGCCCGACAGAGCCCGACAGAGCCCGACAGAGCCCAGTAGAGCCCGACAGAGCCCGACAGAGCCCGACAGGGCCCGACAGAGCCCGACAGAGCCCGACAGAGCCCGACAGGGCCCGACAGGGCCCGACAGAGTCCAGTAGAGCCCGACAGAGCCCGACAGAGCCCGACAGAGCCCGACAGGGCCCGACAGGGCCCGACAGGGCCCAGTAGAGCCCGACAGAGCCCGACAGAGCCCGACAGAGCCCGACAGGGCCCGACAGAGCCCGACAGGGCCCGACAGAGCCCAGTAGAGCCCAGTAGAGCCCGACAGAGCCCGACAGAGCCCGACAGAGCCCGACAGAGCCCGACAGGGCCCAGTAGAGCCCGACAGAGCCCGACAGAGCCCGACAGAGCCCGACAGGGCCCGACAGAGCCCGACAGAGCCCGACAGAGCCCGACAGGGCCCGACAGGGCACGACAGAGCCCGACTGGGCCCGACAGGGCCCAGTAGAGCCCGACAGAGCCTGACAGAGCCCGACAGAGCCCGACAGGGCCCGACAGGGCCCAGTAGAGCCCGACAGAGCCCGACAGAGCCCGACAGAGCCCAGTAGAGCCCAGTAGAGCCCGACAGAGCCCGACACAGCCCGACAGAGCCCGACAGAGCCCGACAGGGCCCGACAGAGACCGACAGGGCCCGACAGAGCCCGACAGAGCCCGACAGAGCCCGACAGGGCCCGACAGAGCCCGAGAGAGCCCGACAGAGCCCGACAGAACCCGACAGAGCCCGACAGGGCCCGACAGAGCCCGACAGAGCCCGACAGGGCCCAGTAGAGTCCGACAGAGCCCGACAGAGCCCGACAGAGCCCGACAGGGCCCGACAGAGCCCGACAGGGCCCGACAGAGCCCGACAGAGCCCGACAGGGCCCAGTAGAGCCCGACAGAGCCCGACAGAGCCCGACAGAACGCGTTAGAGCCCGACAGAGCCCGACAGAGCCCGACAGAGCCCGACAGAGTCCGACAGGTCCCAGTAGAGCCCGACAGAGCCCGACAGAGCCCGACAGAGCCCGACAGAGCCTGACAGGGCCCGACAGGGCCCAGTAGAGCCCGACAGAGCCGAGAGGGCCCGACAGAGCCCGACAGAGCCCGACAGAGCCCGACAAAGCACGACAGGGCCCGACAGAGCCCGACAGAGCCCGACAGAGCCCGACAGGGCCCAGTAGAGCCCGACAGAGCCCGACAGAGCCCGACAGAACCCGACAGGGCCCAGTAGAGCCCGACAGAGCCCGACAGAGCCCGACAGAGCCCGACAGGGCCCGACAGAGCCCGACAGAGCCCGACAGGGCCCAGTAGAGCCCGACAGAGCCCGACAGAGCCCGACAGAACCCGACAGGGCCCAGTAGAGCCCGACAGAGCCCGACAGAGCCCGACAGGGCCCGACAGAGCCCGACAGAGCCCGACAGGGCCCGACAGGGCCCGACAGGGCCTAGTAGAGCCCGACAGAGCCCGACAGAGCCCGACAGAGCCCGACAGGGCCCGACAGAGCCCGACAGAGCCCGACAGGGCCGGACAGGGCCCAGTAGAGCCCGACAGAGCCCAACAGGGCCCGACAGAGCCCGACAGAGCCCGACAGGGCCCGACAGGGCCCAGTAGAGCCCGACAGAGCCCGACAGAGCCCGACAGAGCCCGACAGGGCCCGACAGAGCCCGACAGAGCCCGACAGAGCCCGACAGGGCCCGACAGAGCCCGACAGGGCCCGACAGAGCCCGACAGAGCCCGACAGGGCCCAGTAGAGCCCGACAGAGCCCGACAGGGCCCGACAGAACGCGTTAGAGCCCGACAGAGCCCGACAGAGCCCGACAGAGCCCGACAGAGTCCGACAGGTCCCAGTAGAGCCCGACAGAGCCCGACAGAGCCCGACAGAGCCCGACAGAGCCCGACAGGGCCCAGTAGAGCCCGACAGAGCCGAGAGGGCCCGACAGAGCCCGACAGAGCCCGACAGAGCCCGACAAAGCACGACAGGGCCCGACAGAGCCCGACAGAGCCCGACAGAGCCCGACAGGGCCCAGTAGAGCCCGACAGAGCCCGACAGAGCCCGACAGAACCCGACAGGGCCCAGTAGAGCCCGACAGAGCCCGACAGAGCCCGACAGAGCCCGACAGGGCCCGACAGAGCCCGACAGAGCCCGACAGGGCCCAGTAGAGCCCGACAGAGCCCGACAGAGCCCGACAGAACCCGACAGGGCCCAGTAGAGCCCGACAGAGCCCGACAGAGCCCGACAGGGCCCGACAGAGCCCGACAGAGCCCGACAGGGCCCGACAGGGCCCGACAGGGCCTAGTAGAGCCCGACAGAGCCCGACAGAGCCCGACAGAGCCCGACAGGGCCCGACAGAGCCCGACAGAGCCCGACAGGGCCGGACAGGGCCCAGTAGAGCCCGACAGAGCCCGACAGGGCCCGACAGAGCCCGACAGGGCCCGACAGAGCCCGACAGGGCCCAGTAGAGCCCGACAGAGCCCGACAGAGCCCGACAGAGCCCGACAGGGCCCGACAGAGCCCGACAGAGCCCGACAGGGCCGGACAGGGCCCAGTAGAGCCCGACAGAGCCCGACAGAGCCCGACAGCGCCCGACAGGGCCCGACAGAGCCCGACAGAGCCCGACAGAGCCCGACAGGGCCCGACAGGGCCCGACAGAGCCCAGTAGAGCCCAGTAGAGCCCGACAGGGCCCGACAGGGCCCGACAGGGCCCGACAGAGCCCGACAGAGCCCGACAGGGCCCGACAGGGCCCGACAGAGCCCAGTAGAGCCCAGTAGAGCCCGACAGGGCCCGACAGGGCCCGACAGGGCCCATTAGAGCCCGACAGAGCCCGACAGAGCCTGACAGAGCCCGACAGGGCCCGACAGGGCCCGACAGGGCCCAGTAGAGCCCGACAGAGCCCGACAGAGCCTGACAGAGCCCGACAGGGCCCGACAGAGCCCGACAGAGCCCGACAGGGCCCGACAGAGCCCGACAGGGCCCGACAGGGACCGACAGGGCCCGACAGGGCCCAGTAGAGCCCGATAGAGCCCGACAGAGCCCGACAGAGACCGACAGGGCCCGACAGGGCCCGACAGAGCCCGACAGAGCCCGACAGGGCCCGACAGAGATCGACAGGGCCCGATAGAGCCCGACAGGGCCCGACAGAGCCCGACAGAGCCCGACGGGGCCCGACAGAGCCCGACAGAGCCCGACAGGGCCCGACAGAGCCCGACAGAGCCCGAAAGAGCCCGACAGGGCCCAGTAGAGCCCGACAGAGCCCAGTAGAGCCCAGTAGAGCCCGACAGAGCCCGACAGAGCCTGACAGCGCCCGACAGGGCCCGACAGGGCCCGACAGGGCCCAGTAGAGCCCGACAGAGCCCGACAGGGCCCGACAGAGCCCGACAGAGCCCGACAGGGCCCAGTAGAGCCCGACAGAGCCCGACAGAGCCCGACAGAGCCCGACAGGGCCCGACAGAGCCCGACAGAGCCCGACAGGGCCCGAAAGAGCCCGACAGGGCCCGACAGAGCCCGACAGAGCCCGACAGGGCCCCACAGAGCCCGAAAGAGCCCGACAGGGCCCAGTAGAGCCCGACAGAGCCCGACAGAGCCCGACAGAGCCCGTCAGGGCCCGACAGAGCCCGACAGAGCCCGACAGAGCCCAGTAGAGCCCGACAGAGCCCGACAGAGCCCGACAGGGCCCGACAGGGCCCGACAGAGCCCGACAGAGCCCGACAGAGCCCAGTAGAGCCCGACAGGGCCCGACAGGGCCCGACAGGGCCCGACAGAGCCCGACAGAGCCCGACAGGGCCCAGTAGAGCCCGACAGAGCCCGACAGAGCCCGACAGAGCCCAGTAGAGCCCGACAGAGCCCGACAGAGCCCGACAGGGCCCGACAGAGCCCGACAGAGCCCGACAGAGCCCGACAGAGCCCAGTAGAGCCCGACAGAGCCCGACAGGGCCCGACAGGGCCCGACAGAGTCCAGTAGAGCCCGACAGAGCCCGACAGAGCCCGACAGAGCCCGACAGGGCCCGACAGGGCCCGACAGGGCCCAGTAGAGCCCGACAGAGCCCGACAGAGCCCGACAGAGCCCGACAGGGCCCGACAGAGCCCGACAGGGCCCGACAGGGCCCGACAGGGCCCGACAGAGCCCAGTAGAGCCCGACAGAGCCCGACAGAGCCCGACAGAGCCCGCCAGAGCCCGACAGGGCCCAGTAGAGCCCGACAGAGCCCGACAGAGCCCGACAGAGCCCGACAGGGCCCGACAGAGCCCGACAGAGCCCGACAGAGCCCGACAGGGCCCGACAGAGCCCGACAGGGCCCGACAGGGCCCAGTAGAGCCCGACAGAGCCCGACAGAGCCCGACAGAGCCCGAAAGGGCCCGACAGGGCCCAGTAGAGCCCGACAGAGCCCGACAGAGCCCGACAGAGCCCAGTAGAGCCCAGTAGAGCCCGACAGAGCCCGACACAGCCCGACAGAGCCCGACAGAGCCCGACAGGGCCCGACAGAGCCCGACAGGGCCCGACAGAGCCCGACAGAGCCCGACAGAGCCCGACAGGGCCCGACAGAGCCCGAGAGAGCCCGACAGGGCCCGACAGAACCCGACAGAGCCCGACAGGGCCCGACAGAGCCCGACAGAGGCCGACAGGGCCCAGTAGAGCCCGACAGAGCCCGACAGAGCCCGACAGAGCCCGACAGGGCCCGACAGAGCCCGACAGGGCCCGACAGAGCCCGACAGAGCCCGACAGGGCCCAGTAGAACCCGACAGAGCCCGACAGAGCCCGACAGAACCCGTTAGAGCCCGACAGAGCCCGACAGAGCCCGACAGAGCCCGACAGAGTCCGACAGGTCCCAGTAGAGCCCGACAGAGCCCGACAGAGCCCGACAGAGCCCGACAGGGCCCGACAGAGCCCGACAGAGCCTGACAGGGCCCGACAGGGCCCAGTAGAGCCCGACAGAGCCGAGAGGGCCCGACAGAGCCCGACAGAGCCCGACAGGGCCCGACAGAGCCCGACAGAGCCCGACAGAGCCCGACAGGGCCCAGTAGAGCCCGACAGAGCCCGACAGAGCCCGACAGAACCCGACAGGGCCCAGTAGAGCCCGACAGAGCCCGACAGGGCACGACAGAGCCCGACAGGGCCCGACAGAGCCCGACAGAGCCCGACAGGGCCCAGTAGAGCCCGACAGAGCCCGACAGAGCCCGACAGAACCCGACAGGGCCCAGTAGAGCCCGACAGAGCCCGACAGAGCCCGACAGAGCCCGACAGGGCCCGACAGAGCCCGACAGAGCCCGACAGCGCCCGACAGGGCCCAGTAGAGCCCGACAGAGCCCGACAGAGCCCGACAGAGCCCGACAGGGCCGGACAGGGCCCAGTAGAGCCCGACAGAGCCCAACAGGGCCCGACAGAGCCCGACAGAGCCCGACAGGGCCCGACAGGGCCCAGTAGAGCCCGACAGAGCCCGACAGAGCCCGACAGAGCCCGATAGGGCCCGACAGAGCCCGACAGAGCCCGACAGAGCCCGACAGAGCCCGACAGGGCCCAGTAGAGCCTGACAGAGCCCGACAGAGCCCGACAGAGCCCGACAGAGCCCAGTAGAGCCCGACAGAGCCCGACAGAGCCCGACAGAGGCCGACAGGGCCCGACAGAGCCCGACAGGGCCCGACAGGGACCGACAGGGCCCGACAGAGCCCGACAGGGCCCAGTAGAGCCCGACAGAGCCCGATAGAGCCCGACAGGGCCCGACAGGGCCCGACAGGGCCAAGTAGAGCCCGACAGAGCCCGACAGAGCCCAGTAGAGCCCAGTAGAGCCCGACAGAGCCCGACAGAGCCCGACAGGGCCCGACAGAGCCCGACAGAGCCCGACAGGGCCCGACAGGGCCCGACAGAGCCCGACAGGGCCCGACAGGGCCCGACAGGGCCTAGTAGAGCCCGAAAGAGCCCGACAGAGCCCAGTAGAGCCCAGTAGAGCCCGACAGGTCCCGACAGGGCCCGACAGGGCCCATTAGAGCCCGACAGAGCTCGACAGAGCCTGACAGAGCCCGACAGGGCCCGACAGGGCCCGACAGAGCCCGACAGAGCCCGACAGGGCCCAGTAGAGCCCGACAGAGCCCGACAGAGCCCGACAGAGCCCGACAGGGCCCGACAGGGCCCGACAGACCCCGACAGAGCACGACAGGGCCCGACAGAGCCCGACAGGGCCCGACAGGGCCCGACAGGGCCCGCCAGGGCCCAGTAGAGCCCGATAGAGCCCGACAGAGCCCGACAGAGCCCGACAGGGCCCGACAGAGCCCGACAGAGCCCGACAGGGCCCGACAGGGCCCGACAGAGCCCGACAGGGCCCGATAGAGCCCGACAGGGCCCGACAGAGCCCGACAGAGCCCGACAGGGCACGACAGAGCCCGACAGAGCCCGACAGGGCCCGACAGAGCCGGAAAGAGCCCGACAGAGCCCGACAGGGCCCAGTAGAGCCCGACAGAGTCCAGTAGAGCCCAGTAGAGCCCGACAGAGCCCGACAGAGCCCGACAGAGCCCGACAGGGCCCGACAGGGCCCGACAGGGCCCAGTAGAGCCCGACAGAGCCCGACAGGGCCCGACAGAGCCCGACAGAGCCCGACAGGGCCCGACAGAGCCCGACAGAGCCCGACAGGGCCCAGTAGAGCCCGACAGAGCCCGACAGAGCCCGACAGAGCCCGACAGGGCCCGACAGAGCCCGACAGAGCCCGACAGGGCCCGACAGAGCCCGACAGGGCCGGACAGAGCCCGACAGAGCCCGACAGAGCCCGACAGGGCCCCACAGAGCCCGAAAGAGCCCGACAGGGCCCAGTAGAGCCCGACAGAGCCCGACAGAGCCCGACAGAGCCCGACAGGGCCCGACAGAGCCCGACAGAGCCCGACAGGGCCCAGTAGAGCCCGACAGAGCCCGACAGAGCCCGACAGAGCCCGACAGAGCCCAGTAGAGCCCGACAGAGCCCGACAGAGCCCGACAGGGCCCGACAGGGCCCGACAGAGCCCGACAGAGCCCGACAGAGCCCGACAGGGCCCGACAGGGCCCGACAGAGCCCAGTAGAACCCGACAGAGCCCGACAGTGCCCGACAGAGCCCGACAGGGCCCGACAGGGCCCGACAGGGCCCAGTAGAGCCCGACAGAGCCCGACAGAGCCCGACAGAGCCCGACAGGGCCCGACAGAGCCCGACAGAGCCCGACAGAGCCCGACAGGGCCCGACAGAGCCCGACAGGGCCCGACAGGGCACGACAGAGCCCGACAGGGCCCGACAGGGCCCAGTAGAGCCCGACAGAGCCCGACAGAGCCCGACAGAGCCCAGTAGAGCCCAGTAGAGCCCGACAGCGCCCGACACAGCCCGACAGAGCCCGACAGAGCCCGACAGGGCCCGACAGAGCCCGACAGAGCCCGACAGGGCCCAGTAGAGCCCGACAGAGCCCGACAGAGCCCGACAGAGCCCGACAGGGACCGACAGAGCCCGACAGAGCCCGACAGGGCCCGACAGGGCCCGACAGAGCCCGACAGAGCCCGACAGGGCCCGACAGAGCCCGACAGAGCCCGACAGAGCCCGACAGAGCCCGACAGGGCCCAGTAGAGCACAGCAGAACCCGACAGAGCCCAGTAGAGCCCGACAGAGCCCGACAGAGCCCGACAGGGCCCGACAGAGCCCGACAGAGCCCGACAGGGCCCGACAGAGCCCGACAGAGCCCGACAGAGCCCGACAGAGCCCGACAGGGCCCAGTAGAGCCCGACAGAGCATAGTAGAGCCCAGTAGAGCCCGACAGAGCCCGACAGAGCCCGACAGGGCCCGACAGGGCCCGACAGGGCCCAGTAGAGCCCGACAGAGCCCGACAGGGCCCGACAGAGCCCGACAGAGCCCGACAGGGCCCGACAGAGCCCGACAGAGCCCGACAGGGCCCAGTAGAGCCCGACAGAGCCCGACAGAGCCCGACAGAGCCCGACAGGGCCCGACAGAGCCCGACAGAGCCCGACAGGGCCCGACAGGGCCCGACAGAGCCCGACAGGGCCCCACAGAGCCCGACAGAGCCCGACAGAGCCCGACAGGGTCCCACAGAGCCCGACAGAGCCCGACAGAGCCCAGTAGAGCCCGACAGAGCCCGACAGGGCCCGACAGGGCCCGACAGGGCCCGACAGAGCCCAGTAGAGCCCGACAGAGCCCGACAGAGCCCGACAGAGCCCGACAGGGCCCGACAGAGCCCGACAGAGCCCGACAGGGCCCGACAGGGCCCGACAGAGCCCGACAGGGCCCAGTAGAGCCCGACAGAGCCCGACAGAGCCCGACAGGGCCCAGTAGAGCCCGACAGAGCCCGACAGAGCCCGACAGGGCCCGACAGGGCCCGACAGGGCCCAGTAGAGCCCGATAGAGCCCAACAGAGCCCGACAGAGCCCGACAGGGCCCGACAGAGCCCGACAGGGCCCGACAGGGCCCGACAGGGCCCGACAGGGCCCGACAGAGCCCGACAGAGCCCGACAGGGCACGACAGAGCCCGACAGAGCCCGACAGGGCCCGACAGAGCCCGACAGAGCCCGACAGGGCCCAGTAGAGGCCGACAGAGCCCAGTAGAGCCCAGTAGAGCCCGACAGAGCCCGACAGAGCCCGACAGAGCCCGACAGGGCCCGACAGGGCCCGACAGGGCCCAGTAGAGCCCGACAGAGCCCGACAGGGCCCGACAGAGCCCGACAGAGCCCGACAGGGCCCGACAGAGCCCGACAGAGCCCGACAGGGCCCAGTAGAGCCCGACAGAGCCCGACAGAGCCCGACAGGGCCCGACAGGGCCCGACAGGGCCCGACAGGGCCCGACAGAGCCCGACAGAGCCCGACAGGGCCCCACAGAGCCCGACAGAGCCCGACAGAGCCCGACAGAGCCCAGAAGAGCCCGACAGAGCCCGTCAGGGCCCGACAGGGCCCAACAGGGCCCAGTAGAGCCCGACAGAGCCCGACAGAGCCCAGTAGAGCCCGACAGAGCCGAGAGGGCCCGACAGAGCCCGACAGAGCCCGACAGAGCCCGACAGTGCCCGACAGAGCCCGACAGAGCCCGACAGAGCCCGACAGGGCCCAGTAGAGCCCGACAGAGCCCGACAGAGCCCGACAGAACCCGACAGGGCCCAGTAGAGCCCGACAGAGCCCAGTAGAGCCCAGTAGAGCCCGACAGAGCCCGACAGAGCCCGACAGGGCCCGACAGAACCCGACAGAGCCCGACAGGGCCCGACAGGGCCCGACAGAGCCCGACAGGGCCCGACAGGGCCCGACAGGGCCCAGTAGAGGCCGAAAGAGCCCGACAGAGCCCAGTAGAGCCCAGTAGAGCCCGACAGGGCCCGACAGGGCCCGACAGGGCCCAGTAGAGCCCGACAGAGCCCGACAGAGCCTGACAGAGCCCGACAGGGCCCGACAGGGCCCGACAGAGCCCGACAGAGCCCGACAGGGCCCAGTAGAGCCCGACAGAGCCCGACAGAGCCCGACAGAGCCCGACAGGGCCCGACAGGGCCCGACAGAGCCCGACAGAGCCCGACAGGGCCCGACAGAGCCCGACAGGGCCCGACAGGGCCCGACAGGGCCCAGTAGAGCCCGATAGAGCCCGACAGAGCCCGACAGAGCCCGACAGAGCCCGACAGGGCCCAGTAGAGCCCAGTAGAACCCGACAGAGCCCAGTAGAGCCCGACAGAGCCCGACAGAGCCCGACAGAGCCCGACAGAGCCCGACAGGGCCCGAGAGAGCCCGACAGAGCCCGACAGGGCCCAGTAGAGCCCGACAGAGCCCGACAAAGCCCGACAGAGCCCGACAGAGCCCAGTAGAGCCCGAAAGAGCCCGACAGAGCCCGACAGGGCCCGACAGAGCCCGACAGAGCCCAGTAGAGCCCGACAGAGCCCGACAGAGCCCGACAGAGCCCGACAGGGCCCAGTAGAGCCCAGTAGAACCCGACAGAGCCCAGTAGAGCCCGACAGAGCCCGACAGAGCCCGACAGAGCCCGACAGGGCCCGAGAGAGCCCGACAGAGCCCGACAGGGCCCGACAGAGCCCGACTGGGCCCAGTAGAGCCCGACAGAGCCCGACAGAGCCCAGTAGAGCCCGACAGAGCCGAGAGGGCCCGACAGAGCCCGACAGAGCCCGACAGAGCCCGACAGGGCCCGACAGAGCCCGACAGAGCCCGACAGGGCCCAGTAGAGCCCGACAGAGCCCGACAGAGCCCGACAGAGCCCGACAGGGCCCAGTAGTGCCCGACAGAGCCCGACAGAGCCCGACAGGGCCCGACAGAGCCCGACAGAGCCCGACAGTGCCCGACAGGGACCGACAGGGCCCAGTAGAGCCCGACAGAGCCCGACAGGGCCCGACAGAGCCTGACAGAGCCCGACAGAGCCCGACAGGGCCCAGTAGAGCCCGACAGAGCCCGACAGAGCCCGACAGAGCCCGACAGGGCCCGACAGATCCCGACAGAGCCCGACAGGGCCCGACAGGGCCCAGTAGAGCCCGACAGAGCCCGACAGAGCCCGACAGGGCCCGACAGGGCGCAACAGGGCCCAGTAGAGCCCGACAGAGCCCGACAGAGCCCAGTAGAGCCCAGTAGAGCCCGACAGAGCCCGACAGAGCCCGACAGGGCCCGACAGAGCCCGACAGAGCCCGACAGGGCCCGACAGGGCCCGACAGAGCCCGACAGGGCCCGACAGGGCCCAGTAGAGCCCGAAAGAGCCCGACAGAGCCCAGTAGAGCCCAGTAGAGCCCGACAGGGCCCGACAGGGCCCGACAGGGCCCAGTAGAGCCCGACAGAGCCCGACAGAGCCTGACAGAGCCCGACAGAGCCCGACAGGGCCCGACAGGGCCGGACAGAGCCCGACAGGGACCGACAGGGCCCGACATAGCCTGACAGGGCCCGACAGGGCCCGACAGAGCCCGACAGGGACCGACAGGGCCCGACAGAGCCCGACAGGGACCGATAGAGCCCGAAAGAGCCCGACAGAGCCCGACAGAGCCCGACAGAACCCGACAGAGCCCGACAGAGCCCGACAGGGCCCGACAGGGCCCGACAGAGCCCGACAGGGACCGATAGAGCCCGACAGGGCCCGACAGAGCCCGACAGAGCCCGACAGGGCCCAGTAGAGCCCGACAGAGCCCAGTAGAGCCCAGTAGAGCCCGACAGAGCCCGACAGAGCCCGACAGAGCCCGACAGGGCCCGACAGGGCCCGACAGGGCCCAGTAGATCCCGACAGAGCCCGACAGGGCCCGACAGAGCCCGACAGAGCCCGACAGGGCCCGACAGAGCCCGACAGAGCCCGACAGGGCCCAGTAGAGCCCGACAGAGCCCGACAGAGCCCGACAGGGCCCGACAGAGCCCGACAGAGCCCGACAGGGCCCGACAGGGCCCGACAGAGCCCGACAGGGCCCGACAGAGCCCGACAGAGCCCGACAGAGCCCAGTAGAGCCCGACAGAGCCCGACAGAGCCCGACAGGGCCCGACAGGGCCCGACAGGGCCCGACAGAGCCCGACAGGGCCCGACAGGGCCCGACAGAGCCCAGTAGAGCCCGACAGAGCCCGACAGAGCCCGACAGAGCCCGACAGGGCCCGACAGAGCCCGATAGGGCCCGACAGAGCCCGACAGAGCCCGACAGGGCCCGACAGGGCCCGACAGAGCCCGACAGGGCCCGACAGGGCCCAGTAGAGCCCGATAGAGCCCGACAGAGCCCGATAGAGCCCGACAGGGCCCGACAGAGCCCGACAGAGCCCGACAGAGCCCGACAGGGCCCAGTAGAGCCCGACAGAGCCCGACAGAGCCCGACAGGGCCCGACAGGGCCCGACAGGGCCCAGTAGAGCCCGATAGAGCCCGACAGAGCCCGACAGATCCCGACAGGGCCCGACAGAGCCCGACAGAGCCCGACAGGGCCCGACAGGGCCCGACAAGGGCCGACAGAGCCCGACAGGGCCCGACAGAGCCCGACAGAGCCCGACAGGGCCCGACAGAGCCTGACAGAGCCCGACAGGGCCCGACAGAGCCCGACAGAGCCCGACAGATCCCGACAGGGCCCGACAGAGCCCGACAGAGCCCGACAGGGCCCGACAGGGCCCGACAAGGCCCGACAGAGCCCGACAGGGCCCGACAGAGCCCGACAGAGCCCGACAGGGCCCGACAGGGCCCGACAAGGCCCGACAGAGCCCGACAGGGCCCGACAGAGCCCGACAGAGCCCGACAGGGCACGACAGAGCCCGACAGAGCCCGACAGGGCCCAGTAGAGCCCGACAGAGCCCGACAGAGCCCGACAGCGCCCGACAGAGCCCGACAGAGCCCGACAGGGCCCGACAGGGCCCGACAGAGCCCGACAGGGCCCGACAGAGCCCGACAGAGCCCGACAGAGCCCGACAGGGCCCCACAGAGCCCGACAGAGCCCGACAAGGCCCAGTAGAGCCCGACAGAGCCCGACAGAGCCCGACAGAGCCCAGTAGAGCCCGACAGAGCCCGTCAGGGCCCGACAGGGCCCAACAGGGCCCAGTAGAGCCCGACAGAGCAAGACAGAGCCCAGTAGAGCCCGACAGAGCCGAGAGGGCCCGACAGAGCCCGACAGAGCCCGACAGAGCCCGACAGGGCCCGACAGAGCCCGACAGAGCCCGACAGGGCCCAGTAGAGCCCGACAGAGCCCGACAGAGCCCGACAGAACCCGACAGGGCCCAGTAGAGCCCGACAGAGCCCAGTAGAGCCCAGTAGAGCCCGACAGAGCCCGACAGAGCCCGACAGGGCCCGACAGAGCCCGACAGAGCCCGACAGGGCCCGACAGGGCCCGACAGAGCCCGACAGGGCCCGACAGGGCCCGACAGGGCCCAGTAGAGCCCGAAAGAGCCCGACAGAGCCCAGTAGCGCCCAGTAGAGCCCGACAGGGCCCGACAGGGCCCGACAGGGCCCAGTAGAGCCCGACAGAGCCCGACAGAGCCTGACAGAGCCCGACAGGGCCCGACAGGGCCCGACAGAGCCCGACAGAGCCCGACAGGGCCCAGTAGAGCCCGACAGAGCCCGACAGAGCCCGACAGAGCCCGACAGGGCCCGACAGGGTCCGACAGAGCCCGACAGAGCCCGACAGGGCCCGACAGAGCCCGACAGGGCCCGACAGGGCCCAGTAGAGCCCGATAGAGCCCGACAGAGCCCGACAGAGCCCGACAGAACCCAACAGAGCCCGACAGAGCACGACAGGGACCGACAGGGCCCGACAGAGCCCGACAGGGACCGATAGAGCCCGACAGGGCCCGACAGAGCCCGACAGAGCCCGACAGGGCCCGACAGAGCCCGACAGAGCCCGACAGAGCCGAGAGGGCCCGACAGAGCCCGACAGAGCCCGACAGAGCCCGACAGGGCCCGACAGAGCCCGACAGAGCCCGACAGAACCCGACAGGGCCCAGTAGAGCCCGACAGAGCCCGACAGAGCCCGACAGGGCCCGACAGAGCCCGACAGAGCCCGACAGAGCCCGACAGCGCCCGACAGGGCCCAGTAGAGCCCGACAGAGCCCGACAGAGCCCGACAGAGCCCGACAGGGCCCAACAGAGCCCGACAGAGCCCGACAGGGCCCAGTAGAGCCCGACAGAGCCCGACAGGGCCCGACAGAGCCCAACAGAGCCCGACAGGGCCCGACAGAGCCCGACAGAGCCCGACAGGGCCCGACAGAGCCCGACAGAGCCCGACAGGGCCCGACAGAGCCCAGTAGAGCCCGACAGAGCCCGACAGAGCCCGACAGAGCCCGACAGGGCCCGACAGAGCCCGACAGGGCCCGACAGGGCCCGACAGAGCCCGACAGGGCCCGACAGGGCCCGACAGAGCCCGACAGGGCCCAGTAGAGCCCGACAGAGCCCGATAGAGCCCGACAGGGCCCGACAGGGCCCGACAGGGCCCAGTAGAGCCCGACAGAGCTCGACAGAGCCCAGTAGAGCCCAGTAGAGCCCGACAGAGCCCGACAGAGCCCGACAGAGCCCGACAGGGCCCGACAGAGCCCGACAGAGCCCGACAGGGCCCGACAGGGCCCGACAGGGTCCAGTAGAGCCCGAAAGAGCCCGACAGAGCCCAGTAGAGCCCGACAGAGCCCAGTAGAGCCCGACAGAGCCCGACAGAGCCCGACAGAGCCCGACAGGGCCCGACAGGGCCCGACAGGGCCCGACAGAGCCCGACAGGGCCCGACAGGGCCCGACAGAGCCCAGTAGAGCCCGACAGAGCCCGACAGAGCCCGACAGATCCCGACAGGGCCCGACAGAGCCCGACAGGGCCCGACGGAGCCCGACAGAGCCCGACAGGGCCCGACAGGGCCCGACAGAGCCCGACAGGGCCCGACGGAGCCCGACAGAGCCCGACAGGGCCCGACAGGGCCCGACAGAGCCCGACAGGGCCCGACAGGGCCCAGTAGAGCCCGATAGAGCCCGAAAGAGCCCGATAGAGCCCGACAGGGCCCGACAGAGCCCGACAGAACCCGACAGAGCCCGACAGGGCCCAGTAGAGCCCGACAGAGCCCGACAGAGCCCGACAGGGCCCGACAGGGCCCGACAGGGCCCGACAGAGCCCGACAGGGCCCGACAGGGCCCAGTAGAGCCCGATAGAGCCCGACAGAGCCCGACAGAGCCCGACAGGGCCCGACAGGGCCCGACAGGGCCCGATAGAGACCGACAGGGCCCGACAGAGCCCGACAGAGCCCGACAGGGCACGACAGAGCCCGACAGAGCCCGACAGGGCCCGACAGAGCCCGACAGAGCCCGACAGGGCCCAGTAGAGGCCGATAGAGCCCAGTAGAGCCCAGTAGAGCCCGACAGAGCCCGACAGAGCCCGACAGAGCCCAACAGGGCCCGACAGGGCCCGACAGGGCCCAGTAGAGCCCGACAGAGCCCGACAGGGCCCGACAGAGCCCGACAGAGCCCGACAGGGCCCGACAGAGCCCGACAGAGCCCGACAGGGCCCAGTAGAGCCCGACAGAGCCCGACAGAGCGCGACAGGGCCCGACAGAGCCCGACAGAGCCCGACAGGGCCCGAAAGGGCCCGACAGAGCCCGACAGGGCCCGACAGAGCCCGACAGAGCCCGACAGAGCCCGACAGAGCCCAGTAGAGCCCGACAGAGCCCGTCAGGGCCCGACAGGGCCCGACAGGGCCCAGTAGAGCCCGACAGAGCCCGACAGAGCCCAGTAGAGCCCGACAGAGCCCGACAGAGCCCGACAGAGCCCGACAGGGCCCGACAGGGCCCGACAGGGCCCAGTAGAGCCCGACAGAGCCCGACAGGGCCCGACAGAGCCCGACAGAGCCCGACAGGGCCCGACAGAGCCCGACAGAGCCCGACAGGGCCCAGTAGACCCCGACAGAGCCCGACAGAGCCCGACAGAGCCCGACAGGGCCCGACAGGGCCCGACAGAGCCCGACAGGGCCCGACAGGGCCCAGTAGAGCCCGATAGAGTCCAACAGAGCCCGACAGAGCCCGACAGGGCCCGA
The DNA here is from genome assembly GCF_036013445.1 of Caloenas nicobarica. Classification (NCBI taxonomy): domain Eukaryota; kingdom Metazoa; phylum Chordata; class Aves; order Columbiformes; family Columbidae; genus Caloenas; species Caloenas nicobarica. The sequence goes on from NW_027017334.1 coordinate 92,245, forward strand.
CAGGGCCCGACAGGGCCCGACAGGGCCCGACAGAGCCCGACAGGGCCCGACAGAGCCCGACAGAGCCCGACAGGGCACGACAGAGCCCGACAGAGCCCGACAGGGCCCGACAGAGCCCGACAGAGCCCGACGGAGCCCGACAGGGCCCAGTAGAGGCCGACAGAGCCCAGTAGAGCCCAGTAGAGCCCGACAGAGCCCGACAGAGCCCGACAGAGCCCGACAGGGCCCAACAGGGCCCGACAGGGCCCAGTAGAGCCCGACAGAGCCCGACAGGGCCCGACAGAGCCCGACAGAGCCCGACAGGGCCCGACAGAGCCCGACAGAGCCCGACAGGGCCCAGTAGAGCCCGACAGAGCCCGACAGAGCCCGACAGGGCCCGACAGGGCCCGACAGAGCCCGACAGGGCCCGACAGGGCCCGACAGAGCCCGACAGGGCCCGACAGAGCCCGACAGAGCCCGACAGAGCCCGACAGGGCCCCACAGAGCCCGACAGAGCCCGACAGAGCCCGACAGAGCCCGACAGAGCCCGACAGAGCCCGTCAGGGCCCGACAGGGCCCAACAGGGCCCAGTAGAGCCCGACAGAGCCCGACAGAGCCCAGTAGAGCCCGACAGAGCCGAGAGGGCCCGACAGAGCCCGACAGAGCCCGACAGAGCCCGACAGGGCCCGACAGAGCCCGACAGAGCCCGACAGAGACCGACAGGGCCCAGTAGAGCCCGACAGAGCCCGACAGAGCCCGACAGAACCCGACAGGGCCCAGTAGAGCCCGACAGAGCCCAGTAGAGCCCAGTAGAGCCCGACAGAGCCCGACAGAGCCCGACAGGGCCCGACAGAGCCCGACAGAGCCCGACAGGGCCCGACAGGGCCCGACAGAGCCCGACAGGGCCCGACAGGGCCCGACAGGGCCCAGTAGAGGCCGAAAGAGCCCGACAGAGCCCAGTAGAGCCCAGTAGAGCCAGACAGGGCCCGACAGGGCCCGACAGGGCCCAGTAGAGCCCGACAGAGCCCGACAGAGCCTGACAGAGCCCGACAGGGCCCGACAGGGCCCGACAGAGCCCGACAGAGCCCGACAGGGCCCAGTAGAGCCCGACAGAGCCCGACAGAGCCCGACAGAGCCCGACAGGGCCCGACAGGGCCCGACAGAGCCCGACAGGGCCCGACAGAGCCCGACAGGGCACGACAGAGCCCGACAGAGCCCGACAGAGCCCGACAGGGCCCAGTAGAGCCCGACAGGGCACGACAGAGCCCGACAGAGCCCGACAGGGCCCGACAGAGCCCGACAGAGCCCGACAGGGCCCAGTAGAGGCCGATAGAGCCCAGTAGAGCCCAGTAGAGCCCGACAGAGCCCGACAGAGCCCGACAGAGCCCGACAGAGCCCGACAGGGCCCGACAGGGCCCGACAGGGCCCAGTAGAGCCCGACAGAGCCCGACAGGGCCCGACAGAGCCCGACAGAGCCCGACAGGGCCCGACAGAGCCCGACAGAGCCCGACAGGGCCCAGTAGAGCCCGACAGAGCCCGACAGAGCGCGACAGGGCCCGACAGAGCCCGACAGAGCCCGACAGGGCCCGAAAGGGCCCGACAGAGCCCGACAGGGCCCGACAGAGCCCGACAGAGCCCGACAGAGCCCGACAGAGCCCAGTAGAGCCCGACAGAGCCCGTCAGGGCCCGACAGGGCCCGACAGGGCCCAGTAGAGCCCGACAGAGCCCGACAGAGCCCAGTAGAGCCCGACAGAGCCCGACAGAGCCCGACAGAGCCCGACAGGGCCCGACAGGGCCCGACAGGGCCCAGTAGAGCCCGACAGAGCCCGACAGGGCCCGACAGAGCCCGACAGAGCCCGACAGGGCCCGACAGAGCCCGACAGAGCCCGACAGGGCCCAGTAGACCCCGACAGAGCCCGACAGAGCCCGACAGAGCCCGACAGGGCCCGACAGAGCCCGACAGAGCCCGACAGGGCCCGACAGGGCCCGACAGAGCCCGACAGGGCCCGACAGAGCCCGACAGAGCCCGACAGAGCCCGACAGGGTCCCACAGAGCCCGACAGAGCCCGACAGAGCCCGACAGAGCCCAGTAGAGCCCGACAGAGCCCGACAGAGCCCGACAGGGCCCGACAGGGCCCGACAGGGCCCGACAGAGCCCAGTAGAGCCCGACAGAGCCCGACAGAGCCCGATAGGGCCCGACAGAGCCCGACAGGGCCCGACAGAGCCCGACAGGGCCCGACAGGGCCCGACAGGGCCCGACAGAGCCCGACAGGGCCCGACAGGGCCCAGTAGAGCCCGACAGAGCCCGACAGAGCCCGACAGGGCCCGACAGGGCCCGACAGGGCCCGACAGAGCCCGACAGGGCCCGACAGGGCCCAGTAGAGCCCGATAGAGCCCAACAGAGCCCGACAGAGCCCGACAGGGCCCGACAGGGCCCGACAGGGCCCGACAGGGCCCGACAGAGCCCGACAGGGCCCGATAGAGCCCGACAGGGCCCGACAGAGCCCGACAGAGCCCGACAGGGCACGACAGAGCCCGACAGAGCCCGACAGGGCCCGACAGAGCCCGACAGAGCCCGACGGAGCCCGACAGGGCCCAGTAGAGGCCGACAGAGCCCAGTAGAGCCCAGTAGAGCCCGACAGAGCCCGACAGAGCCCGACAGAGCCCGACAGGGCCCAACAGGGCCCGACAGGGCCCAGTAGAGCCCGACAGAGCCCGACAGGGCCCGACAGAGCCCGACAGAGCCCGACAGGGCCCGACAGAGCCCGACAGAGCCCGACAGGGCCCAGTAGAGCCCGACAGAGCCCGACAGAGCCCGACAGGGCCCGACAGGGCCCGACAGAGCCCGACAGGGCCCGACAGGGCCCGACAGAGCCCGACAGGGCCCGACAGAGCCCGACAGAGCCCGACAGAGCCCGACAGGGCCCCACAGAGCCCGACAGAGCCCGACAGAGCCCGACAGAGCCCGACAGAGCCCGACAGAGCCCGTCAGGGCACGACAGGGCCCAACAGGGCCCAGTAGAGCCCGACAGAGCCCGACAGAGCCCAGTAGAGCCCGACAGAGCCGAGAGGGCCCGACAGAGCCCGACAGAGCCCGACAGAGCCCGACAGGGCCCGACAGAGCCCGACAGAGCCCGACAGAGACCGACAGGGCCCAGTAGAGCCCGACAGAGCCCGACAGAGCCCGACAGAACCCGACAGGGCCCAGTAGAGCCCGACAGAGCCCAGTAGAGCCCAGTAGAGCCCGACAGAGCCCGACAGAGCCCGACAGGGCCCGACAGAGCCCGACAGAGCCCGACAGGGCCCGACAGGGCCCGACAGAGCCCGACAGGGCCCGACAGGGCCCGACAGGGCCCAGTAGAGGCCGAAAGAGCCCGACAGAGCCCAGTAGAGCCCAGTAGAGCCAGACAGGGCCCGACAGGGCCCGACAGGGCCCAGTAGAGCCCGACAGAGCCCGACAGAGCCTGACAGAACCCGACAGGGCCCGACAGGGCCCGACAGAGCCCGACAGAGCCCGACAGGGCCCAGTAGAGCCCGACAGAGCCCGACAGAGCCCGACAGAGCCCGACAGAGCCCGACAGGGCCCGACAGAGCCCGACAGGGCCCGACAGGGCCCAGTAGAGCCCGATAGAGCCCGACAGAGCCCGACAGAGCCCGACAGAGCCCGACAGGGCCCAGTAGAGCCCAGTAGAACCCGACAGAGCCCAGTAGAGCCCGACAGAGCCCGACAGAGCCCGACAGAGCCCGACAGAGCCCGACAGGGCCCGAGAGAGCCCGACAGAGCCCGACAGGGCCCGACAGAGCCCGACAGGGCCCAGTAGAGCCCGACAGAGCCCGACAAAGCCCGACAGAGCCCGACAGAGCCCAGTAGAGCCCGAAAGAGCCCGACAGAGCCCGACAGGGCCCGACAGAGCCCGACAGAGCCCAGTAGAGCCCGACAGAGCCCGACAGAGCCCGACAGAGCCCGACAGGGCCCAGTAGAGCCCAGTAGAACCCGACAGAGCCCAGTAGAGCCCGACAGAGCCCGACAGAGCCCGACAGAGCCCGACAGGGCCCGAGAGAGCCCGACAGAGCCCGACAGGGCCCGACAGAGCCCGACTGGGCCCAGTAGAGCCCGACAGAGCCCGACAGAGCCCAGTAGAGCCCGACAGAGCCGAGAGGGCCCGACAGAGCCCGACAGAGCCCGACAGAGCCCGACAGGGCCCGACAGAGCCCGACAGAGCCCGACAGAGCCCGACAGGGCCCAGTAGAGCCCGACAGAGCCCGACAGAGCCCGACAGAGCCCGACAGGGCCCAGTAGTGCCCGACAGAGCCCGACAGAGCCCGACAGGGCCCGACAGAGCCCGACAGAGCCCGACAGTGCCCGACAGGGACCGACAGGGCCCAGTAGAGCCCGACAGAGCCCGACAGGGCCCGACAGAGCCCGACAGAGCCCGACAGAGCCCGACAGGGCCCAGTAGAGCCCGACAGAGCCCGACAGAGCCCGACAGAGCCCGACAGGGCCCGACAGATCCCGACAGAGCCCGACAGGGCCCGACAGGGCCCAGTAGAGCCCGACAGAGCCCGACAGAGCCCGACAGGGCCCGACAGGGCCCAACAGGGCCCAGTAGAGCCCGACAGAGCCCGACAGAGCCCAGTAGAGCCCAGTAGAGCCCGACAGAGCCCGACAGAGCCCGACAGGGCCCGACACAGCCCGACAGAGCCCGACAGGGCCCGACAGGGCCCGACAGAGCCCGACAGGGCCCGACAGGGCCCGACAGGGCCCAGTAGAGCACGAAAGAGCCCGACAGAGCCCAGTAGAGCCCAGTAGAGCCCGACAGGGCCCGACAGGGCCCGAAAGGGCCCAGTAGAGCCCGACAGAGCCCGACAGAGCCTGACAGAGCCCGACAGGGCCCAGTAGAGCCCGACAGAGCCTGACAGAGCCCGACAGAGCCCGACAGGGCCCGACAGGGCCGGACAGAGCCCGACAGAGCCCGACAGGGCCCGACAGAGCCTGACAGGGCCCGACAGGGCCCGACAGAGCCCGACAGGGACCGACAGGGCCCGACAGAGCCCGACAGGGACCGATAGAGCCCGACAGAGCCCGACAGAGCCCGACAGAGCCCGACAGAACCCGACAGAGCCCGACAGGGCCCGACAGGGCCCGACAGAGCCCGACAGGGACCGATAGAGCCCGACAGGGCCCGACAGAGCCCGACAGAGCCCGACAGGGCCCGACAGAGCCCGACAGAGCCCGACAGGGCCCAGTAGAGCTCGACAGAGCCCAGTAGAGCCCAGTAGAGCCCGACAGAGCCCGACAGAGCCCGACAGAGCCCGACAGAGCCCGACAGGGCCCAGTAGAGGCCGACAGGGCCCAGTAGAGGCCGACAGAGCCCAGTAGAGCCCAGTAGAGCCCGACAGAGCCCGACAGAGCCCGACAGGGCCCGACAGGGCCCGACAGGGCCCGACAGGGCCCAGTAGAGCCCGACAGAGCCCGACAGGGCCCGACAGAGCCCGACAGAGCCCGACAGGGCCCGACAGAGCCCGACAGAGCCCGACAGGGCCCAGTAGAGCCCGACAGAGCCCGACAGAGCCCGACAGGGCCCGACAGAGCCCGACAGAGCCCGACAGGGCCCGACAGGGCCCGACAGAGCCCGACAGGGCCCGACAGAGCCCGACAGAGCCCGACAGAGCCCGACAGGGCCCCACAGAGCCCGACAGAGCCCGACAAGGCCCAGTAGAGCCCGACAGAGCCCGACAGAGCCCGACAGAGCCCGACAGAGCCCGACAGGGCCCGACAGAGCCCGACAGAGCCCGACAGAGCCCGACAGGGCCCAGTAGAGCCCGACAGAGCCCGACAGAGCCCGACAGAACGCGACAGGGCCCAGTAGAGCCCGACAGAGCCCAGTAGAGCCCAGTAGAGCCCGACAGAGCCCGACAGAGCCCGACAGGGCCCGACAGAGCCCGACAGAGCCCGACAGGGCCCGACAGGGCCCGACAGAGCCCGACAGGGCCCGACAGGGCCCGACAGGGCCCAGTAGAGCCCGAAAGAGCCCGACAGAGCCCAGTAGAGCCCAGTAGAGCCCGACAGGGCCCGACAGGGCCCGACAGGGCCCAGTAGAGCCCGACAGAGCCCGACAGAGCCTGACAGAGCCCGACAGGGCCCGACAGGGCCCGACAGAGCCCGACAGAGCCCGACAGGGCCCAGTAGAGCCCGACAGAGCCCGACAGAGCCCGACAGGGCCCGACAGGGCCCGACAGAGCCCGACAGAGCCCGACAGGGCCCGACAGAGCCCGACAGGGCCCGACAGGGCCCAGTAGAGCCCGATAGAGCCCGACAGAGCCCGACAGAGCCCGACAGAACCCGACAGAGCCCGACAGAGCACGACAGGGCCCGACAGGGCCCGACAGAGCCCGACAGGGACCGATAGAGCCCGACAGGGCCCGACAGAGCCCGACAGAGCCCGACAGGGCCCGACAGAGCCCGACAGAGCCCGACAGAGCCCGACAGGGCCCGACAGAGCCCGACAGAGCCCGACAGAGCCCGACAGAGCCGAGAGGGCCCGACAGAGCCCGACAGAGCCCGACAGGGCCCAGTAGAGCCCGACAGAGCCCGACAGGGCCCGACAGAGCCCGACAGAGCCCGACAGGGCCCAGTAGAGCCCGACAGAGCCCGACAGAGCCCGACAGGGCCCGACAGAGCCCGACAGAGCCCGACAGGGCCCGACAGGGCCCGACAGAGCCCGACAGGGCCCGACAGAGCCCGACAGAGCCCGACAGAGCCCGACAGGGCCCCACAGAGCCCGACAGAGCCCGACAAGGCCCAGTAGAGCCCGACAGAGCCCGACAGAGCCCGACAGAGCCCAGTAGAGCCCGACAGAGCCCGTCAGGGCCCGACAGGGCCCAACAGGGCCCAGTAGAGCCCGACAGAGCCCGACAGAGCCCAGTAGAGCCCGACAGAGCCGAGAGGGCCCGACAGAGCCCGACAGAGCCCGACAGAGCCCGACAGGGCCCGACAGAGCCCGACAGAGCCCGACAGAGCCCGACAGGGCCCAGTAGAGCCCGACAGAGCCCGACAGAGCCCGACAGAACCCGACAGGGCCCAGTAGAGCCCGACAGAGCCCAGTAGAGCCCAGTAGAGCCCGACAGAGCCCGACAGAGCCCGACAGGGCCCGACAGAGCCCGACAGAGCCCGACAGGGCCCGACAGGGCCCGACAGAGCCCGACAGGGCCCGACAGGGCCCGACAGGGCCCAGTAGAGCCCGAAAGACCCCGACAGAGCCCAGTAGAGCCCAGTAGAGCCCGACAGGGCCCGACAGGGCCCGACAGGGCCCAGTAGAGCCCGACAGAGCCCGACAGAGCCTGACAGAGCCCGACAGGGCCCGACAGGGCCCGACAGAGCCCGACAGAGCCCGACAGGGCCCAGTAGAGCCCGACAGAGCCCGACAGAGCCCGACAGAGCCCGACAGGGCCCGACAGGGCCCGACAGAGCCCGACAGGGCCCGACAGAGCCCGACAGGGCCCGACAGGGCCCAGTAGAGCCCGATAGAGCCCGACAGAGCCCGACAGAGCCCGACAGAACCCGACAGAGCCCGACAGAGCACGACAGGGCCCGACAGGGCCCGACAGAGCCCGACAGGGACCGATAGAGCCCGACAGGGCCCGACAGAGCCCGACAGAGCCCGACAGGGCCCGACAGAGCCCGACAGAGCCCGACAGAGCCCGACAGAGCCGAGAGGGCCCGACAGAGCCCGACAGAGCCCGACAGAGCCCGACAGGGCCCGACAGAGCCCGACAGAGCCCGACAGAGCCCGACAGAACCCGACAGGGCCCAGTAGAGCCCGACAGAGCCCGACAGAGCCCGACAGGGCCCGACAGAGCCCGACAGAGCCCGACAGAGCCCGACAGCGCCCGACAGGGCCCAGTAGAGCCCGACAGAGCCCGACAGAGCCCGACAGAGCCCGACAGGGCCCAACAGAGCCCGACAGAGCCCGACAGGGCCCAGTAGAGCCCGACAGAGCCCGACAGGGCCCGACAGAGCCCGACAGAGCCCGACAGGGCCCGACAGAGCCCGACAGAGCCCGACAGGGCCCGACAGAGCCCAGTAGAGCCCGACAGAGCCCGACAGAGCCCGACAGGGCCCGACAGGGCCCAACAGGGCCCAGTAGAGCCCGACAGAGCCCGACAGAGCCCAGTAGAGCCCAGTAGAGCCCGACAGAGCCCGACAGAGCCCGACAGGGCCCGACAGAGCCCGACAGAGCCCGACAGGGCCCGACAGGGCCCGACAGAGCCCGACAGGGCCCGACAGGGCCCGACAGGGCCCAGTAGAGCCCGAAAGAGCCCGACAGAGCCCAGTAGAGCCCAGTAGAGCCCGACAGGGCCCGACAGGGCCCGACAGGGCCCAGTAGAGCCCGACAGAGCCCGACAGAGCCTGACAGAGCCCGACAGGGCCCGACAGAGCCCGACAGAGCCCGACAGGGCCCAGTAGAGCCCGACAGAGCCCGACAGAGCCCGACAGAGCCCGACAGGGCCCGACAGGGCCGGACAGAGCCCGACAGAGCCCGACAGGGCCCGACAGAGCCTGACAGGGCCCGACAGGGCCCGACAGAGCCCGACAGGGACCGACAGGGCCCGACAGAGCCCGACAGGGACCGATAGAGCCCGACAGAGCCCGACAGAGCCCGACAGAGCCCGACAGAACCCGACAGAGCCCGACAGAGCCCGACAGGGCCCGACAGGGCCCGACAGAGCCCGACAGGGACCGATAGAGCCCGACAGGGCCCGACAGAGCCCGACAGAGCCCGACAGGGCCCGACAGAGCCCGACAGAGCCCGACAGGGCCCAGTAGAGCCCGACAGAGCCCAGTAGAGCCCAGTAGAGCCCGACAGAGCCCGACAGAGCCTGACAGAGCCCGACAGGGCCCGACAGGGCCCGACAGGGCCCAGTAGAGCCCAACAGAGCCCGACAGGGCCCGACAGAGCCCGACAGAGCCCGACAGGGCCCGACAGAGCCCGACAGAGCCCGACAGGGCCCAGTAGAGCCCGACAGAGCCCGACAGAGACCGACAGGGCCCGACAGAACCCGACAGAGCCCGACAGGGCCCGACAGGGCCCGACAGAGCCCGACAGGGCCCGACAGAGCCCGACAGAGCCCGACAGAGCCCGACAGGGCCCCACAGAGCCCGACAGAGCCCGACAGAGCCCAGTAGAGCCCGACAGAGCCCGACAGAGCCCGACAGGGCCCGACAGGGCCCGACAGGGCCCGACAGAGCCCGACAGGGCCCGACAGGGCCCGACAGAGCCCAGTAGAGCCCGACAGAGCCCGACAGAGCCGGACAGAGCCCGACAGGGCCCGACAGAGCCCGACAGGGCCCGACAGAGCCCGAGAGAGCCCGACAGGGCCCGACAGGGCCCGACAGAGCCCGACAGGGCCCGACAGGGCCCAGTGGAGCCCGATAGAGCCCGACAGAGCCCGATAGAGCCCGACAGGGCCCGACAGAGCCCGACAGAGCCCGACAGAGCCCGACAGGGCCCAGTAGAGCCCGACAGAGCCCGACAGGGCCCGACAGGGCCCGACAGGGCCCGACAGAGCCCGACAGAGCCCGACAGGGCCCGACAGAGCCCGACAGAGCCCGACAGAGCCCGACAGGGCCCAGTAGAGGCCGACAGGGCCCAGTAGAGGCCGACAGAGCCCAGTAGAGCCCAGTAGAGCCCGACAGAGCCCGACAGAGCCCGACAGAGCCCGACAGGGCCCGACAGGGCCCGACAGGGCCCAGTAGAGCCCGACAGAGCCCGACAGGGCCCGACAGAGCCCGACAGAGCCCGACAGGGCCCGACAGAGCCCGACAGAGCCCGACAGGGCCCAGTAGAGCCCGACAGAGCCCGACAGAGCCCGACAGGGCCCGACAGAGCCCGACAGAGCCCGACAGGGCCCGACAGGGCCGGACAGAGCCCGACAGGGCCCGACAGAGCCCGACAGAGCCCGACAGAGCCCGACAGGGCCCCACAGAGCCCGACAGAGCCCGACAAGGCCCAGTAGAGCCCGACAGAGCCCGACAGAGCCCGACAGAGTCCAGTAGAGCCCGACAGAGCCCGTCAGGGCCCGACAGGGCCCAACAGGGCCCAGTAGAGCCCGACAGAGCCCGACAGAGCCCAGTAGAGCCCGACAGAGCCGAGAGGGCCCGACAGAGCCCGACAGAGCCCGACAGAGCCCGACAGGGCCCGACAGAGCCCGACAGAGCCCGACAGAGCCCGACAGGGCCCAGTAGAGCCCGACAGAGCCCGACAGAGCCCGACAGAACCCGACAGGGCCCAGTAGAGCCCGACAGAGCCCAGTAGAGCCCAGTAGAGCCCGACAGAGCCCGACAGAGCCCGACAGAGCCCGACAGGGCCCAGTAGAGCCCGACAGAGCCCGACAGAGCCCGACAGAGCCCGACAGGGCCCGACAGGGCCCGACAGAGCCCGACAGAGCCCGACAGGGCCCGACAGAGCCCGACAGGGCCCGACAGGGCCCAGTAGAGCCCGATAGAGCCCGACAGAGCCCGACAGAGCCCGACAGAACCCGACAGAGCCCGACAGAGCCCGACAGGGCCCGACAGGGCCCGACAGAGCCCGACAGGGACCGATAGAGCCCGACAGGGCCCGACAGAGCCCGACAGAGCCCGACAGGGCCCGACAGAGCCCGACAGAGCCCGACAGAGCCCGACAGAGCCGAGAGGGCCCGACAGAGCCCGACAGAGCCCGACAGAGCCCGACAGGGCCCGACAGAGCCCGACAGAGCCCGACAGAGCCCGACAGAACCCGACAGGGCCCAGTAGAGCCCGACAGAGCCCGACAGAGCCCGACAGGGCCCGACAGAGCCCGACAGAGCCCGACAGAGCCCGACAGCGCCCGACAGGGCCCAGTAGAGCCCGACAGAGCCCGACAGAGCCCGACAGAGCCCGACAGGGCCCAACAGAGCCCGACAGAGCCCGACAGGGCCCAGTAGAGCCCGACAGAGCCCGACAGGGCCCGACAGAGCCCGACAGAGCCCGACAGGGCCCGACAGAGCCCGACAGAGCCCGACAGGGCCCGACAGAGCCCAGTAGAGCCCGACAGAGCCCGACAGAGCCCGACAGAGCCCGACAGGGCCCGACAGAGCCCGACAGGGCCCGACAGGGCCCGACAGAGCCCGACAGGGCCCGACAGGGCCCGACAGAGCCCGACAGGGCCCAGTAGAGCCCGACAGAGCCCGATAGAGCCCGACAGGGCCCGACAGGGCCCGACAGGGCCCAGTAGAGCCCGACAGAGCCCGACAGAGCCCAGTAGAGCCCAGTAGAGCCCGACAGAGCCCGACAGAGCCCGACAGAGCCCGACAGGGCCCGACAGAGCCCGACAGAGCCCGACAGGGCCCGACAGGGCCCGACAGGGCTCAGTAGAGCCCGAAAGAGCCCGACAGAGCCCAGTAGAGCCCGACAGAGCCCAGTAGAGCCCGACAGAGCCCGACAGAGCCCGACAGAGCCCAGTAGAGCCCGACAGAGCCCGACAGAGCCCGACAGAGCCCGACAGGGCCCGACAGAGCCCGACAGAGCCCGACAGGGCCCGACAGGGCCCAGTAGAGCCCGATAGAGCCCGACAGAGCCCGATAGAGCCCGACAGGGCCCGACAGAGCCCGACAGAACCCGACAGAGCCCGACAGGGCCCAGTAGAGCCCGACAGAGCCCGACAGAGCCCGACAGGGCCCGACAGGGCCCGACAGGGCCCGACAGGGCCCAGTAGAGCCCGAAAGAGCCCGACAGGGCCCAGTAGAGGCCGACAGAGCCCAGTAGAGCCCAGTAGAGCCCGACAGAGCCCGACAGAGCCCGACAGAGCCCGACAGGGCGCGACAGGGCCCGACAGGGCCCAGTAGAGCCCGACAGAGCCCGACAGGGCCCGACAGAGCCCGACAGAGCCCGACAGGGCCCGACAGAGCCCGACAGAGCCCGACAGGGCCCAGTAGAGCCCGACAGAGACCGACAGAGCCCGACAGGGCCCGACAGAGCCCGACAGAGCCCGACAGGGCCCGACAGGGCCCGACAGAGCCCGACAGGGCCTGACAGAGCCCGACAGAGCCCGACAGAGCCCGACAGGGCCCCACAGAGCCCGACAGAGCCCGACAAGGCCCAGTAGAGCCCGACAGAGCCCGACAGAGCCCGACAGAGCCCAGTAGAGCCCGACAGAGCCCGTCAGGGCCCGACAGGGCCCAACAGGGCCCAGTAGAGCCCGACAGAGCCCGACAGAGCCCAGTAGAGCCCGACAGAGCCGAGAGGGCCCGACAGAGCCCGACAGAGCCCGACAGAGCCCGACAGGGCCCGACAGAGCCCGACAGAGCCCGACAGAGCCCGACAGGGCCCAGTAGAGCCCGACAGAGCCCGACAGAGCCCGACAGAACCCGACAGGGCCCAGTAGAGCCCGACAGAGCCCAGTAGAGCCCAGTAGAGCCCGACAGAGCCCGACAGAGCCCGACAGGGCCCGACAGAGCCCGACAGAGCCCGACAGGGCCCGACAGGGCCCGACAGAGCCCGACAGGGCCCGACAGGGCCCGACAGGGCCCAGTAGAGCCCGAAAGAGCCCGACAGAGCCCAGTAGAGCCCAGTAGAGCCCGACAGGGCCCGACAGAGCCCGACAGAGCCCGACAGGGCCCGACAGGGCCCGACAGGGCCCAGTAGAGCCCGACAGAGCCCGACAGGGCCCGACAGAGCCCGACAGAGCCCGACAGGGCCCGACAGAGCCCGACAGAGCCCGACAGGGCCCAGTAGAGCCCGACAGAGCCCGACAGAGCCCGACAGGGCCCGACAGAGCCCGACAGAGCCCGACAGGGCCCGACAGGGCCGGACAGAGCCCGACAGGGCCCGACAGAGCCCGACAGAGCCCGACAGAGCCCGACAGGGCCCCACAGAGCCCGACAGAGCCCGACAAGGCCCAGTAGAGCCCGACAGAGCCCGACAGAGCCCGACAGAGTCCAGTAGAGCCCGACAGAGCCCGTCAGGGCCCGACAGGGCCCAACAGGGCCCAGTAGAGCCCGACAGAGCCCGACAGAGCCCAGTAGAGCCCGACAGAGCCGAGAGGGCCCGACAGAGCCCGACAGAGCCCGACAGAGCCCGACAGGGCCCGACAGAGCCCGACAGAGCCCGACAGAGCCCGACAGGGCCCAGTAGAGCCCGACAGAGCCCGACAGAGCCCGACAGAACCCGACAGGGCCCAGTAGAGCCCGACAGAGCCCAGTAGAGCCCAGTAGAGCCCGACAGAGCCCGACAGAGCCCGACAGGGCCCGACAGAGCCCGACAGAGCCCGACAGGGCCCGACAGGGCCCAACAGGGCCCGACAGGGCCCAGTAGAGCCCGAAAGAGCCCGACAGAGCCCAGTAGAGCCCAGTAGAGCCCGACAGGGCCCGACAGGGCCCAGTAGAGCCCGACAGAGCCCGACAGAGCCTGACAGAGCCCGACAGGGCCCGACAGGGCCCGACAGAGCCCGACAGAGCCCGACAGGGCCCAGTAGAGCCCGACAGAGCCCGACAGAGCCCGACAGAGCCCGACAGGGCCCGACAGGGCCCGACAGAGCCCGACAGAGCCCGACAGGGCCCGACAGAGCCCGACAGGGCCCGACAGGGCCCAGTAGAGCCCGATAGAGCCCGACAGAGCCCGACAGAGCCCGACAGAACCCGACAGAGCCCGACAGAGCACGACAGGGCCCGACAGGGCCCGACAGAGCCCGACAGGGACCGATAGAGCCCGACAGGGCCCGACAGAGCCCGACAGAGCCCGACAGGGCCCGACAGAGCCCGACAGAGCCCGACAGAGCCCGACAGAGCCGAGAGGGCCCGACAGAGCCCGACAGAGCCCGACAGAGCCCGACAGGGCCCGACAGAGCCCGACAGAGCCCGACAGGGCCCGACAGAGCCCGACAGGGCCCGACAGGGCCCAGTAGAGCCCGATAGAGCCCAACAGAGCCCGACAGAGCCCGACAGGGCCCGACAGGGCCCGACAGGGCCCGACAGGGCCCGACAGAGCCCGACAGGGCCCGATAGAGCCCGACAGGGCCCGACAGAGCCCGACAGAGCCCGACAGGGCACGACAGAGCCCGACAGAGCCCGACAGGGCCCGACAGAGCCCGACAGAGCCCGACGGAGCCCGACAGGGCCCAGTAGAGGCCGACAGAGCCCAGTAGAGCCCAACAGAGCCCGACAGAGCCCGACAGGGCCCGACAGGGCCCGACAGGGCCCGACAGGGCCCGACAGGGCCCAGTAGAGCCCGACAGAGCCCGACAGGGCCCGACAGAGCCCGACAGAGCCCGACAGGGCCCGACAGAGCCCGACAGAGCCCGACAGGGCCCAGTAGAGCCCGACAGAGCCCGACAGAGCCCGACAGGGCCCGACAGGGCCCGACAGAGCCCGACAGGGCCCGACAGGGCCCGACAGAGCCCGACAGGGCCCGACAGAGCCCGACAGAGCCCGACAGAGCCCGACAGGGCCCAGTAGAGCCCGACAGAGCCCGACAGAGCCTGACAGAGCCCGACAGGGCCCGACAGGGCCCGACAGAGCCCGACAGAGCCCGACAGGGCCCAGTAGAGCCCGACAGAGCCCGACAGAGCCCGACAGAGCCCGACAGGGCCCGACAGGGCCCGACAGAGCCCGACAGAGCCCGACAGGGCCCGACAGAGCCCGACAGGGCCCGACAGGGCCCAGTAGAGCCCGATAGAGCCCGACAGAGCCCGACAGAGCCCGACAGAACCCGACAGAGCCCGACAGAGCACGACAGGGCCCGACAGGGCCCGACAGAGCCCGATAGAGCCCGACAGAGCCCGACAGAGCCCGACAGAGCCCGACAGGGCCCAGTAGAGCCCAGTAGAACCCGACAGAGCCCAGTAGAGCCCGACAGAGCCCGACAGAGCCCGACAGAGCCCGACAGAGCCCGACAGGGCCCGAGAGAGCCCGACAGAGCCCGACAGGGCCCGACAGAGCCCGACAGGGCCCAGTAGAGCCCGACAGAGCCCGACAAAGCCCGACAGAGCCCGACAGAGCCCAGTAGAGCCCGAAAGAGCCCGACAGAGCCCGACAGGGCCCGACAGAGCCCGACAGAGCCCAGTAGAGCCCGACAGAGCCCGACAGAGCCCGACAGAGCCCGACAGGGCCCAGTAGAGCCCAGTAGAACCCGACAGAGCCCAGTAGAGCCCGACAGAGCCCGACAGAGCCCGACAGAGCCCGACAGGGCCCGAGAGAGCCCGACAGAGCCCGACAGGGCCCGACAGAGCCCGACTGGGCCCAGTAGAGCCCGACAGAGCCCGACAGAGCCCAGTAGAGCCCGACAGAGCCGAGAGGGCCCGACAGAGCCCGACAGAGCCCGACAGAGCCCGACAGGGCCCGACAGAGCCCGACAGAGCCCGACAGAGCCCGACAGGGCCCAGTAGAGCCCGACAGAGCCCGACAGAGCCCGACAGAGCCCGACAGGGCCCGACAGGGCCCGACAGAGCCCGACAGAGCCCGACAGAGCCCGACAGGGCCCAGTAGAGCCCGACAGAGCCCGACAGAGCCCGACAGGGCCCAACAGGGCCCAGTAGAGCCCGACAGAGCCCGACAGAGCCCAGTAGAGCCCGACAGAGCCGAGAGGGCCCGACAGAGCCCGACAGAGCCCGACAGAGCCCGACAGGGCCCGACAGAGCCCGACAGAGCCCGACAGAGACCGACAGGGCCCAGTAGAGCCCGACAGAGCCCGACAGAGCCCGACAGAACCCGACAGGGCCCAGTAGAGCCCGACAGAGCCCAGTAGAGCCCAGTAGAGCCCGACAGAGCCCGACAGAGCCCGACAGGGCCCGACAGAGCCCGACAGAGCCCGACAGGGCCCGACAGGGCCCGACAGAGCCCGACAGGGCCCGACAGGGCCCGACAGGGCCCAGTAGAGGCCGAAAGAGCCCGACAGAGCCCAGTAGAGCCCAGTAGAGCCAGACAGGGCCCGACAGGGCCCGACAGGGCCCAGTAGAGCCCGACAGAGCCCGACAGAGCCTGACAGAACCCGACAGGGCCCGACAGGGCCCGACAGAGCCCGACAGAGCCCGACAGGGCCCAGTAGAGCCCGACAGAGCCCGACAGAGCCCGACAGAGCCCGACAGAGCCCGACAGGGCCCGACAGAGCCCGACAGGGCCCGACAGGGCCCAGTAGAGCCCGATAGAGCCCGACAGAGCCCGACAGAGCCCGACAGAGCCCGACAGGGCCCAGTAGAGCCCAGTAGAACCCGACAGAGCCCAGTAGAGCCCGACAGAGCCCGACAGAGCCCGACAGAGCCCGACAGAGCCCGACAGGGCCCGAGAGAGCCCGACAGAGCCCGACAGGGCCCGACAGAGCCCGACAGGGCCCAGTAGAGCCCGACAGAGCCCGACAAAGCCCGACAGAGCCCGACAGAGCCCAGTAGAGCCCGAAAGAGCCCGACAGAGCCCGACAGGGCCCGACAGAGCCCGACAGAGCCCAGTAGAGCCCGACAGAGCCCGACAGAGCCCGACAGAGCCCGACAGGGCCCAGTAGAGCCCAGTAGAACCCGACAGAGCCCAGTAGAGCCCGACAGAGCCCGACAGAGCCCGACAGAGCCCGACAGGGCCCGAGAGAGCCCGACAGAGCCCGACAGGGCCCGACAGAGCCCGACTGGGCCCAGTAGAGCCCGACAGAGCCCGACAGAGCCCAGTAGAGCCCGACAGAGCCGAGAGGGCCCGACAGAGCCCGACAGAGCCCGACAGAGCCCGACAGGGCCCGACAGAGCCCGACAGAGCCCGACAGAGCCCGACAGGGCCCAGTAGAGCCCGACAGAGCCCGACAGAGCCCGACAGAGCCCGACAGGGCCCAGTAGTGCCCGACAGAGCCCGACAGAGCCCGACAGGGCCCGACAGAGCCCGACAGAGCCCGACAGTGCCCGACAGGGACCGACAGGGCCCAGTAGAGCCCGACAGAGCCCGACAGGGCCCGACAGAGCCCGACAGAGCCCGACAGAGCCCGACAGGGCCCAGTAGAGCCCGACAGAGCCCGACAGAGCCCGACAGAGCCCGACAGGGCCCGACAGATCCCGACAGAGCCCGACAGGGCCCGACAGGGCCCAGTAGAGCCCGACAGAGCCCGACAGAGCCCGACAGGGCCCGACAGGGCCCAACAGGGCCCAGTAGAGCCCGACAGAGCCCGACAGAGCCCAGTAGAGCCCAGTAGAGCCCGACAGAGCCCGACAGAGCCCGACAGGGCCCGACACAGCCCGACAGAGCCCGACAGGGCCCGACAGGGCCCGACAGAGCCCGACAGGGCCCGACAGGGCCCGACAGGGCCCAGTAGAGCCCGAAAGAGCCCGACAGAGCCCAGTAGAGCCCAGTAGAGCCCGACAGGGCCCGACAGGGCCCGAAAGGGCCCAGTAGAGCCCGACAGAGCCCGACAGAGCCTGACAGAGCCCGACAGGGCCCAGTAGAGCCCGACAGAGCCTGACAGAGCCCGACAGAGCCCGACAGGGCCCGACAGGGCCGGACAGAGCCCGACAGAGCCCGACAGGGCCCGACAGAGCCTGACAGGGCCCGACAGGGCCCGACAGAGCCCGACAGGGACCGACAGGGCCCGACAGAGCCCGACAGGGACCGATAGAGCCCGACAGAGCCCGACAGAGCCCGACAGAGCCCGACAGAACCCGACAGAGCCCGACAGGGCCCGACAGGGCCCGACAGAGCCCGACAGGGACCGATAGAGCCCGACAGGGCCCGACAGAGCCCGACAGAGCCCGACAGGGCCCGACAGAGCCCGACAGAGCCCGACAGGGCCCAGTAGAGCTCGACAGAGCCCAGTAGAGCCCAGTAGAGCCCGACAGAGCCCGACAGAGCCCGACAGAGCCCGACAGGGCCCGACAGGGCCCGACAGGGCCCAGTAGAGCCCGACAGAGCCCGACAGGGCCCGACAGAGCCCGACAGAGCCCGACAGGGCCCGACAGAGCCCGACAGAGCCCGACAGGGCCCAGTAGAGCCCGACAGAGCCCGACAGAGCCCGACAGGGCCCGACAGAGCCCGACAGAGCCCGACAGGGCCCGACAGGGCCCGACAGAGCCCGACAGAGCCCGACAGAGCCCGACAGGGCCCCACAGAGCCCGACAGGGCCCCACAGTGCCCGACAGAGCCCGACAGAGCCCAGTAGAGCCCGACAGAGCCCGACAGAGCCCGACAGGGCCCGACAGGGCCCGACAGGGCCCGACAGGGCCCGACAGAGCCCAGTAGAGCCCGACAGAGCCCGACAGAGCCCGACAGAGCCCGACAGGGCCCGACAGAGCCCGACAGGGCCCGACAGAGCCCGACAGAGCCCGACAGGGCCCGACAGGGCCCAGTAGAGCCCGATAGAGCCCGACAGAGCCCGATAGAGCCCGACAGGGCCCGACAGAGCCCGACAGAGCCCGACAGAGCCCGACAGGGCCCAGTAGAGCCCGACAGAGCCCGACAGAGCCCGACAGGGCCCGACAGGGCCCGACAGGGCCCAGTAGAGCCCGATAGAGCCCGACAGAGCCCGACAGATCCCGACAGGGCCCGACAGAGCCCGACAGAGCCCGACAGGGCCCGACAGGGCCTGACAGGGCCCGACAGAGCCCGACAGGGCCCGACAGAGCCCGACAGAGCCCGACAGGGCACGACAGAGCCCGACAGAGCCCGACAGGGCCCGACAGAGCCCGACAGGGCCCAGTAGAGGCCGACAGGGCCCAGTAGAGGCCGACAGAGCCCAGTAGAGCCCAGTAGAGCCCGACAGAGCCCGACAGAGCCCGACAGAGCCCGACAGGGCCCGACAGGGCCCGACAGGGCCCAGTAGAGCCCGACAGAGCCCGACAGGGCCCGACAGAGCCCGACAGAGCCCGACAGGGCCCAGTAGAGCCCGACAGAGCCCGACAGAGCCCGACAGGGCCCGACAGAGCCCGACAGAGCCCGACAGAGCCCGACAGGGCCCCACAGAGCCCGACAGAGCCCGACAGAGCCCGACAGAGCCCAGTAGAGCCCGACAGAGCCCGTCAGGGCCCAACAGGGCCCAACAGGGCCCAGTAGAGCCCGACAGAGCCCGACAGAGCCCAGTAGAGCCCGACAGAGCCGAGAGGGCCCGACAGAGCCCGACAGAGCCCGACAGAGCCCGACAGGGCCCGACAGAGCCCGACAGGGCCCAGTAGAGCCCGACAGAGCCCGACAGAGCCCGACAGAACCCGACAGGGCCCAGTAGAGCCCGACAGAGCCCAGTAGAGCCCAGTAGAGCCCGACAGAGCCCGACAGAGCCCGACAGGGCCCGACAGAGCCCGACAGAGCCCGACAGGCCCGACAGGGCCCGACAGAGCCCGACAGGGCCCGACAGGGCCCGACAGGGCCCAGTAGAGCCCGAAAGAGCCCGACAGAGCCCAGTAGAGCCCAGTAGAGCCCGACAGGGCCCGACAGGGCCCGACAGGGCCCAGTAGAGCCCGACAGAGCCCGACAGAGCCTGACAGAGCCCGACAGGGCCCGACAGGGCCCGACAGAGCCCGACAGAGCCCTACAGAGCCCGACAGGCCCGACAGATCCCGACAGAGCCCGACAGGGCCCGACAGGGCCCAGTAGAGCCCGACAGAGCCCGACAGAGCCCAACAGGGCCCGACAGGGCCCAACAGGGCCCAGTAGAGCCCGACAGAGCCCGACAGAGCCCAGTAGAGCCCAGTAGAGCCCGACAGAGCCCGACAGAGCCCG
Organism: Caloenas nicobarica; assembly: GCF_036013445.1. NCBI lineage: Eukaryota > Metazoa > Chordata > Aves > Columbiformes > Columbidae > Caloenas > Caloenas nicobarica. Next base: position 111,917 of record NW_027017334.1, read on the forward strand.
ACAGGGCCCGACAGAGCCCGACAGAGCCCGACAGGGCCCGACAGGGCCCGACAGAGCCCGACAGGGCCCGACAGGGCCCGACAGGGCCCAGTAGAGCCCGAAAGAGCCCGACAGAGCCCAGTAGAGCCCAGTAGAGCCCGACAGGGCCCGACAGGGCCCGACAGGGCCCAGTAGAGCCCGACAGAGCCCGACAGAGCCTGACAGAGCCCGACAGGGCCCGACAGAGCCCGACAGAGCCCGACAGGGCCCAGTAGAGCCCGACAGAGCCCGACAGAGCCCGACAGAGCCCGACAGGGCCCGACAGGGCCGGACAGAGCCCGACAGGGCCCGACAGGGCCCGACAGAGCCCGACAGGGCCCGATAGGGCCCAGTAGAGCCCGATAGAGCCCGACAGAGCCCGACAGATCCCGACAGGGCCCGACAGAGCCCGACAGAGCCCGACAGGGCCCGACAGAGCCCGACAGGGCCCGACAGGGCCCGACAGAGCCCGACAGAGCCCGACAGGGCCCGACAGGGCCCGACAGAGCCCAGTAGAGCCCGACAGAGCCCGACAGAGCCCGACAGATCCCGACAGGGCCCGACAGAGCCCGACAGGGCCCGACGGAGCCCGACAGAGCCCGACAGGGCCCGACAGGGCCCGACAGAGCCCGACAGGGCCCGACGGAGCCCGACAGAGCCCGACAGGGCCCGACAGGGCCCGACAGAGCCCGACAGGGCCCGACAGGGCCCAGTAGAGCCCGATAGAGCCCGAAAGAGCCCGATAGAGCCCGACAGGGCCCGACAGAGCCCGACAGAACCCGACAGAGCCCGACAGGGCCCAGTAGAGCCCGACAGAGCCCGACAGAGCCCGACAGGGCCCGACAGGGCCCGACAGGGCCCGACAGAGCCCGACAGGGCCCGACAGGGCCCAGTAGAGCCCGATAGAGCCCGACAGAGCCCGACAGAGCCCGACAGGGCCCGACAGGGCCCGACAGGGCCCGATAGAGACCGACAGGGCCCGACAGAGCCCGACAGAGCCCGACAGGGCACGACAGAGCCCGACAGAGCCCGACAGGGCCCGACAGAGCCCGACAGAGCCCGACAGGCCCAGTAGAGGCCGATAGAGCCCAGTAGAGCCCAGTAGAGCCCGACAGAGCCCGACAGAGCCCGACAGAGCCCAACAGGGCCCGACAGGGCCCGACAGGGCCCAGTAGAGCCCGACAGAGCCCGACAGGGCCCGACAGAGCCCGACAGAGCCCGACAGGGCCCGACAGAGCCCGACAGAGCCCGACAGGGCCCAGTAGAGCCCGACAGAGCCCGACAGAGCGCGACAGGGCCCGACAGAGCCCGACAGAGCCCGACAGGGCCCGAAAGGGCCCGACAGAGCCCGACAGGGCCCGACAGAGCCCGACAGAGCCCGACAGAGCCCGACAGAGCCCAGTAGAGCCCGACAGAGCCCGTCAGGGCCCGACAGGGCCCGACAGGGCCCAGTAGAGCCCGACAGAGCCCGACAGAGCCCAGTAGAGCCCGACAGAGCCCGACAGAGCCCGACAGAGCCCGACAGGGCCCGACAGGGCCCGACAGGGCCCAGTAGAGCCCGACAGAGCCCGACAGGGCCCGACAGAGCCCGACAGAGCCCGACAGGGCCCGACAGAGCCCGACAGAGCCCGACAGGGCCCAGTAGACCCCGACAGAGCCCGACAGAGCCCGACAGAGCCCGACAGGGCCCGACAGGGCCCGACAGAGCCCGACAGGGCCCGACAGGGCCCAGTAGAGCCCGATAGAGTCCAACAGAGCCCGACAGAGCCCGACAGGGCCCGACAGGGCCCGACAGGGCCCGACAGGGCCCGACAGAGCCCGACAGGGCCCGATAGAGCCCGACAGGGCCCGACAGAGCCCGACAGAGCCCGACAGGGCACGACAGAGCCCGACAGAGCCCGACAGGGCCCGACAGAGCCCGACAGAGCCCGACGGAGCCCGACAGGGCCCAGTAGAGGCCGACAGAGCCCAGTAGAGCCCAGTAGAGCCCGACAGAGCCCGACAGAGCCCGACAGAGCCCGACAGGGCCCAACAGGGCCCGACAGGGCCCAGTAGAGCCCGACAGAGCCCGACAGGGCCCGACAGAGCCCGACAGAGCCCGACAGGGCCCGACAGAGCCCGACAGAGCCCGACAGGGCCCAGTAGAGCCCGACAGAGCCCGACAGAGCCCGACAGGGCCCGACAGGGCCCGACAGAGCCCGACAGGGCCCGACAGGGCCCGACAGAGCCCGACAGGGCCCGACAGAGCCCGACAGAGCCCGACAGAGCCCGACAGGGCCCCACAGAGCCCGACAGAGCCCGACAGAGCCCGACAGAGCCCGACAGAGCCCGACAGAGCCCGTCAGGGCCCGACAGGGCCCAACAGGGCCCAGTAGAGCCCGACAGAGCCCGACAGAGCCCAGTAGAGCCCGACAGAGCCGAGAGGGCCCGACAGAGCCCGACAGAGCCCGACAGAGCCCGACAGGGCCCGACAGAGCCCGACAGAGCCCGACAGAGACCGACAGGGCCCAGTAGAGCCCGACAGAGCCCGACAGAGCCCGACAGAACCCGACAGGGCCCAGTAGAGCCCGACAGAGCCAGTAGAGCCCAGTAGAGCCCGACAGAGCCCGACAGAGCCCGACAGGGCCCGACAGAGCCCGACAGAGCCCGACAGGGCCCGACAGGGCCCGACAGAGCCCGACAGGGCCCGACAGGGCCCGACAGGGCCCAGTAGAGGCCGAAAGAGCCCGACAGAGCCCAGTAGAGCCCAGTAGAGCCAGACAGGGCCCGACAGGGCCCGACAGGGCCCAGTAGAGCCCGACAGAGCCCGACAGAGCCTGACAGAGCCCGACAGGGCCCGACAGGGCCCGACAGAGCCCGACAGAGCCCGACAGGGCCCAGTAGAGCCCGACAGAGCCCGACAGAGGCCGACAGAGCCCGACAGGGCCCGACAGGGCCCGACAGAGCCCGACAGGGCCCGACAGAGCCCGACAGGGCACGACAGAGCCCGACAGAGCCCGACAGAGCCCGACAGGGCCCAGTAGAGCCCGACAGGGCACGACAGAGCCCGACAGAGCCCGACAGGGCCCGACAGAGCCCGACAGAGCCCGACAGGGCCCAGTAGAGGCCGATAGAGCCCAGTAGAGCCCAGTAGAGCCCGACAGAGCCCGACAGAGCCCGACAGAGCCCGACAGAGCCCGACAGGGCCCGACAGGGCCCGACAGGGCCCAGTAGAGCCCGACAGAGCCCGACAGGGCCCGACAGAGCCCGACAGAGCCCGACAGGGCCCGACAGAGCCCGACAGAGCCCGACAGGGCCCAGTAGAGCCCGACAGAGCCCGACAGAGCGCGACAGGGCCCGACAGAGCCCGACAGAGCCCGACAGGGCCCGAAAGGGCCCGACAGAGCCCGACAGGGCCCGACAGAGCCCGACAGAGCCCGACAGAGCCCGACAGAGCCCAGTAGAGCCCGACAGAGCCCGTCAGGGCCCGACAGGGCCCGACAGGGCCCAGTAGGGCCCGACAGAGCCCGACAGAGCCCAGTAGAGCCCGACAGAGCCCGACAGAGCCCGACAGAGCCCGACAGGGCCCGACAGGGCCCGACAGGGCCAGTAGAGCCCGACAGAGCCCGACAGGGCCCGACAGAGCCCGACAGAGCCCGACAGGGCCCGACAGAGCCCGACAGAGCCCAGTAGAGCCCGACAGAGCCCGACAGAGCCCGACAGAGCCCGACAGGGCCCGACAGGGCCCGACAGGGCCCAGTAGAGCCCGACAGAGCCCGACAGGGCCCGACAGAGCCCGACAGAGCCCGACAGGGCCCGACAGAGCCCGACAGAGCCCGACAGGGCCCAACAGGGCCCGACAGGGCCCAGTAGAGCCCGACAGAGCCCGACAGGGCCCGACAGAGCCCGACAGAGCCCGACAGGGCCCGACAGAGCCCGACAGAGCCCGACAGGGCCCAGTAGAGCCCGACAGAGCCCGACAGAGCCCGACAGGGCCCCGACAGGGCCCGACAGAGCCCGACAGGGCCCGACAGGGCCCGACAGAGCCCGACAGGGCCCGACAGAGCCCGACAGAGCCCGACAGAGCCCGACAGGGCCCCACAGAGCCCGACAGAGCCCGACAGAGCCCGACAGAGCCCGACAGAGCCGACAGAGCCCGTCAGGGCCCGACAGGGCCCAACAGGGCCCAGTAGAGCCCGACAGAGCCCGACAGAGCCCAGTAGAGCCCGACAGAGCCGAGAGGGCCCGACAGAGCCCGACAGAGCCCGACAGAGCCCGACAGGGCCCGACAGAGCCCGACAGAGCCCGACAGAGACCGACAGGGCCCAGTAGAGCCCGACAGAGCCCGACAGAGCCCGACAGAACCCGACAGGGCCCAGTAGAGCCCGACAGAGCCCAGTAGAGCCCAGTAGAGCCCGACAGAGCCCGACAGAGCCCCGACAGGGCCCGACAGAGCCCGACAGAGCCCGACAGGGCCCGACAGGGCCCGACAGAGCCCGACAGGGCCCGACAGGGCCCGACAGGGCCCAGTAGAGGCCGAAAGAGCCCGACAGAGCCCAGTAGAGCCCAGTAGAGCCAGACAGGGCCCGACAGGGCCCGACAGGGCCCAGTAGAGCCCGACAGAGCCCGACAGAGCCTGACAGAGCCCGACAGGGCCCGACAGGGCCCGACAGAGCCCGACAGAGCCCGACAGGGCCCAGTAGAGCCCGACAGAGCCCGACAGAGCCCGACAGAGCCCGACAGGGCCCGACAGGGCCCGACAGAGCCCGACAGGGCCCGACAGAGCCCGACAGGGCACGACAGAGCCCGACAGAGCCCGACAGAGCCCGACAGGGCCCAGTAGAGCCCGACAGGGCACGACAGAGCCCGACAGAGCCCGACAGGGCCCGACAGAGCCCGACAGAGCCCGACAGGGCCCAGTAGAGGCCGATAGAGCCCAGTAGAGCCCAGTAGAGCCCGACAGAGCCCGACAGAGCCCGACAGAGCCCGACAGAGCCCGACAGGGCCCGACAGGGCCCGACAGGGCCCAGTAGAGCCCGACAGAGCCCGACAGGGCCCGACAGAGCCCGACAGAGCCCGACAGGGCCCGACAGAGCCCGACAGAGCCCGACAGGGCCCAGTAGAGCCCGACAGAGCCCGACAGAGCGCGACAGGGCCCGACAGAGCCCGACAGAGCCCGACAGGGCCCGAAAGGGCCCGACAGAGCCCGACAGGGCCCGACAGAGCCCGACAGAGCCCGACAGAGCCCGACAGAGCCCAGTAGAGCCCGACAGAGCCCGTCAGGGCCCGACAGGGCCCGACAGGGCCCAGTAGGGCCCGACAGAGCCCGACAGAGCCCAGTAGAGCCCGACAGAGCCCGACAGAGCCCGACAGAGCCCGACAGGGCCCGACAGGGCCCGACAGGGCCCAGTAGAGCCCGACAGAGCCCGACAGGGCCCGACAGAGCCCGACAGAGCCCGACAGGGCCCGACAGAGCCCGACAGAGCCCGACAGGGCCCAGTAGACCCCGACAGAGCCCGACAGAGCCCGACAGAGCCCGACAGGGCCCGACAGAGCCCGACAGAGCCCGACAGGGCCCGACAGGGCCCGACAGAGCCCGACAGGGCCCGACAGAGCCCGACAGAGCCCGACAGAGCCCGACAGGGTCCCACAGAGCCCGACAGAGCCCGACAGAGCCCGACAGAGCCCAGTAGAGCCCGACAGAGCCCGACAGAGCCCGACAGGGCCCGACAGGGCCCGACAGGGCCCGACAGAGCCCAGTAGAGCCCGACAGAGCCCGACAGAGCCCGATAGGGCCCGACAGAGCCCGACAGGGCCCGACAGAGCCCGACAGGGCCCGACAGGGCCCGACAGGGCCCGACAGAGCCCGACAGGGCCCGACAGGGCCCAGTAGAGCCCGACAGAGCCCGACAGAGCCCGACAGGGCCCGACAGGGCCCGACAGGGCCCGACAGAGCCCGACAGGGCCCGACAGGGCCCAGTAGAGCCCGATAGAGCCCAACAGAGCCCGACAGAGCCCGACAGGGCCCGACAGGGCCCGACAGGGCCCGACAGGGCCCGACAGAGCCCGACAGGGCCCGATAGAGCCCGACAGGGCCCGACAGAGCCCGACAGAGCCCGACAGGGCACGACAGAGCCCGACAGAGCCCGACAGGGCCCGACAGAGCCCGACAGAGCCCGACGGAGCCCGACAGGGCCCAGTAGAGGCCGACAGAGCCCAGTAGAGCCCAGTAGAGCCCGACAGAGCCCGACAGAGCCCGACAGAGCCCGACAGGGCCCAACAGGGCCCGACAGGGCCCAGTAGAGCCCGACAGAGCCCGACAGGGCCCGACAGAGCCCGACAGAGCCCGACAGGGCCCGACAGAGCCCGACAGAGCCCGACAGGGCCCAGTAGAGCCCGACAGAGCCCGACAGAGCCCGACAGGGCCCGACAGGGCCCGACAGAGCCCGACAGGGCCCGACAGGGCCCGACAGAGCCCGACAGGGCCCGACAGAGCCCGACAGAGCCCGACAGAGCCCGACAGGGCCCCACAGAGCCCGACAGAGCCCGACAGAGCCCGACAGAGCCCGACAGAGCCCGACAGAGCCCGTCAGGGCACGACAGGGCCCAACAGGGCCCAGTAGAGCCCGACAGAGCCCGACAGAGCCCAGTAGAGCCCGACAGAGCCGAGAGGGCCCGACAGAGCCCGACAGAGCCCGACAGAGCCCGACAGGGCCCGACAGAGCCCGACAGAGCCCGACAGAGACCGACAGGGCCCAGTAGAGCCCGACAGAGCCCGACAGAGCCCGACAGAACCCGACAGGGCCCAGTAGAGCCCGACAGAGCCCAGTAGAGCCCAGTAGAGCCCGACAGAGCCCGACAGAGCCCGACAGGGCCCGACAGAGCCCGACAGAGCCCGACAGGGCCCGACAGGGCCCGACAGAGCCCGACAGGGCCCGACAGGGCCCGACAGGGCCCAGTAGAGGCCGAAAGAGCCCGACAGAGCCCAGTAGAGCCCAGTAGAGCCAGACAGGGCCCGACAGGGCCCGACAGGGCCCAGTAGAGCCCGACAGAGCCCGACAGAGCCTGACAGAACCCGACAGGGCCCGACAGGGCCCGACAGAGCCCGACAGAGCCCGACAGGGCCCAGTAGAGCCCGACAGAGCCCGACAGAGCCCGACAGAGCCCGACAGAGCCCGACAGGGCCCGACAGAGCCCGACAGGGCCCGACAGGGCCCAGTAGAGCCCGATAGAGCCCGACAGAGCCCGACAGAGCCCGACAGAGCCCGACAGGGCCCAGTAGAGCCCAGTAGAACCCGACAGAGCCCAGTAGAGCCCGACAGAGCCCGACAGAGCCCGACAGAGCCCGACAGAGCCCGACAGGGCCCGAGAGAGCCCGACAGAGCCCGACAGGGCCCGACAGAGCCCGACAGGGCCCAGTAGAGCCCGACAGAGCCCGACAAAGCCCGACAGAGCCCGACAGAGCCCAGTAGAGCCCGAAAGAGCCCGACAGAGCCCGACAGGGCCCGACAGAGCCCGACAGAGCCCAGTAGAGCCCGACAGAGCCCGACAGAGCCCGACAGAGCCCGACAGGGCCCAGTAGAGCCCAGTAGAACCCGACAGAGCCCAGTAGAGCCCGACAGAGCCCGACAGAGCCCGACAGAGCCCGACAGGGCCCGAGAGAGCCCGACAGAGCCCGACAGGGCCCGACAGAGCCCGACTGGGCCCAGTAGAGCCCGACAGAGCCCGACAGAGCCCAGTAGAGCCCGACAGAGCCGAGAGGGCCCGACAGAGCCCGACAGAGCCCGACAGAGCCCGACAGGGCCCGACAGAGCCCGACAGAGCCCGACAGAGCCCGACAGGGCCCAGTAGAGCCCGACAGAGCCCGACAGAGCCCGACAGAGCCCGACAGGGCCCAGTAGTGCCCGACAGAGCCCGACAGAGCCCGACAGGGCCCGACAGAGCCCGACAGAGCCCGACAGTGCCCGACAGGGACCGACAGGGCCCAGTAGAGCCCGACAGAGCCCGACAGGGCCCGACAGAGCCCGACAGAGCCCGACAGAGCCCGACAGGGCCCAGTAGAGCCCGACAGAGCCCGACAGAGCCCGACAGAGCCCGACAGGGCCCGACAGATCCCGACAGAGCCCGACAGGGCCCGACAGGGCCCAGTAGAGCCCGACAGAGCCCGACAGAGCCCGACAGGGCCCGACAGGGCCCAACAGGGCCCAGTAGAGCCCGACAGAGCCCGACAGAGCCCAGTAGAGCCCAGTAGAGCCCGACAGAGCCCGACAGAGCCCGACAGGGCCCGACACAGCCCGACAGAGCCCGACAGGGCCCGACAGGGCCCGACAGAGCCCGACAGGGCCCGACAGGGCCCGACAGGGCCCAGTAGAGCCCGAAAGAGCCCGACAGAGCCCAGTAGAGCCCAGTAGAGCCCGACAGGGCCCGACAGGGCCCGAAAGGGCCCAGTAGAGCCCGACAGAGCCCGACAGAGCCTGACAGAGCCCGACAGGGCCCAGTAGAGCCCGACAGAGCCTGACAGAGCCCGACAGAGCCCGACAGGGCCCGACAGGGCCGGACAGAGCCCGACAGAGCCCGACAGGGCCCGACAGAGCCTGACAGGGCCCGACAGGGCCCGACAGAGCCCGACAGGGACCGACAGGGCCCGACAGAGCCCGACAGGGACCGATAGAGCCCGACAGAGCCCGACAGAGCCCGACAGAGCCCGACAGAACCCGACAGAGCCCGACAGGGCCCGACAGGGCCCGACAGAGCCCGACAGGGACCGATAGAGCCCGACAGGGCCCGACAGAGCCCGACAGAGCCCGACAGGGCCCGACAGAGCCCGACAGAGCCCGACAGGGCCCAGTAGAGCTCGACAGAGCCCAGTAGAGCCCAGTAGAGCCCGACAGAGCCCGACAGAGCCCGACAGAGCCCGACAGGGCCCGACAGGGCCCGACAGGGCCCAGTAGAGCCCGACAGAGCCCGACAGGGCCCGACAGAGCCCGACAGAGCCCGACAGGGCCCGACAGAGCCCGACAGAGCCCGACAGGGCCCAGTAGAGCCCGACAGAGCCCGACAGAGCCCGACAGGGCCCGACAGAGCCCGACAGAGCCCGACAGGGCCCGACAGGGCCCGACAGAGCCCGACAGAGCCCGACAGAGCCCGACAGGGCCCCACAGAGCCCGACAGGGCCCCACAGTGCCCGACAGAGCCCGACAGAGCCCAGTAGAGCCCGACAGAGCCCGACAGAGCCCGACAGGGCCCGACAGGGCCCGACAGGGCCCGACAGGGCCCGACAGAGCCCAGTAGAGCCCGACAGAGCCCGACAGAGCCCGACAGAGCCCGACAGGGCCCGACAGAGCCCGACAGGGCCCGACAGAGCCCGACAGAGCCCGACAGGGCCCGACAGGGCCCAGTAGAGCCCGATAGAGCCCGACAGAGCCCGATAGAGCCCGACAGGGCCCGACAGAGCCCGACAGAGCCCGACAGAGCCCGACAGGGCCCAGTAGAGCCCGACAGAGCCCGACAGAGCCCGACAGGGCCCGACAGGGCCCGACAGGGCCCAGTAGAGCCCGATAGAGCCCGACAGAGCCCGACAGATCCCGACAGGGCCCGACAGAGCCCGACAGAGCCCGACAGGGCCCGACAGAGCCCGACAGAGCCCGACAGGGCACGACAGAGCCCGACAGAGCCCGACAGGGCCCGACAGAGCCCGACAGGGCCCAGTAGAGGCCGACAGGGCCCAGTAGAGGCCGACAGAGCCCAGTAGAGCCCAGTAGAGCCCGACAGAGCCCGACAGAGCCCGACAGAGCCCGACAGGGCCCGACAGGGCCCGACAGGGCCCAGTAGAGCCCGACAGAGCCCGACAGGGCCCGACAGAGCCCGACAGAGCCCGACAGGGCCCAGTAGAGCCCGACAGAGCCCGACAGAGCCCGACAGGGCCCGACAGAGCCCGACAGAGCCCGACAGAGCCCGACAGGGCCCCACAGAGCCCGACAGAGCCCGACAGAGCCCGACAGAGCCCAGTAGAGCCCGACAGAGCCCGTCAGGGCCCAACAGGGCCCAACAGGGCCCAGTAGAGCCCGACAGAGCCCGACAGAGCCCAGTAGAGCCCGACAGAGCCGAGAGGGCCCGACAGAGCCCGACAGAGCCCGACAGAGCCCGACAGGGCCCGACAGAGCCCGACAGGGCCCAGTAGAGCCCGACAGAGCCCGACAGAGCCCGACAGAACCCGACAGGGCCCAGTAGAGCCCGACAGAGCCCAGTAGAGCCCAGTAGAGCCCGACAGAGCCCGACAGAGCCCGACAGGGCCCGACAGAGCCCGACAGAGCCCGACAGGGCCCGACAGGGCCCGACAGAGCCCGACAGGGCCCGACAGGGCCCGACAGGGCCCAGTAGAGCCCGAAAGAGCCCGACAGAGCCCAGTAGAGCCCAGTAGAGCCCGACAGGGCCCGACAGGGCCCGACAGGGCCCAGTAGAGCCCGACAGAGCCCGACAGAGCCTGACAGAGCCCGACAGGGCCCGACAGGGCCCGACAGAGCCCGACAGAGCCCTACAGAGCCCGACAGGGCCCGACAGATCCCGACAGAGCCCGACAGGGCCCGACAGGGCCCAGTAGAGCCCGACAGAGCCCGACAGAGCCCAACAGGGCCCGACAGGGCCCAACAGGGCCCAGTAGAGCCCGACAGAGCCCGACAGAGCCCAGTAGAGCCCAGTAGAGCCCGACAGAGCCCGACAGAGCCCGACAGGGCCCGACAGAGCCCGACAGAGCCCGACAGGGCCCGACAGGGCCCGACAGAGCCCGACAGGGCCCGACAGGGCCCAGTAGAGCCCGAAAGAGCCCGACAGAGCCCAGTAGAGCCCAGTAGAGCCCGACAGGGCCCGACAGGGCCCGACAGGGCCCAGTAGAGCCCGACAGAGCCCGACAGAGCCTGACAGAGCCCGACAGGGCCCGACAGAGCCCGACAGAGCCCGACAGGGCCCAGTAGAGCCCGACAGAGCCCGACAGAGCCCGACAGAGCCCGACAGGGCCCGACAGGGCCGGACAGAGCCCGACAGGGCCCGACAGGGCCCGACAGAGCCCGACAGGGCCCGATAGGGCCCAGTAGAGCCCGATAGAGCCCGACAGAGCCCGACAGATCCCGACAGGGCCCGACAGAGCCCGACAGAGCCCGACAGGGCCCGACAGAGCCCGACAGGGCCCGACAGAGCCCGACAGAGCCCGACAGGGCCCGACAGAGCCCGACAGAGCCCGACAGAGCCCGACAGGGCCCAGTAGAGGCCGACAGGGCCCAGTAGAGGCCGACAGAGCCCAGTAGAGCCCAGTAGAGCCCGACAGAGCCCGACAGAGCCCGACAGGGCCCGACAGGGCCCGACAGGGCCCGACAGGGCCCAGTAGAGCCCGACAGAGCCCGACAGGGCCCGACAGAGCCCGACAGAGCCCGACAGGGCCCGACAGAGCCCGACAGAGCCCGACAGGGCCCAGTAGAGCCCGACAGAGCCCGACAGAGCCCGACAGGGCCCGACAGAGCCCGACAGAGCCCGACAGGGCCCGACAGGGCCCGACAGAGCCCGACAGGGCCCGACAGAGCCCGACAGAGCCCGACAGAGCCCGACAGGGCCCCACAGAGCCCGACAGAGCCCGACAAGGCCCAGTAGAGCCCGACAGAGCCCGACAGAGCCCGACAGAGCCCGACAGAGCCCGACAGGGCCCGACAGAGCCCGACAGAGCCCGACAGAGCCCGACAGGGCCCAGTAGAGCCCGACAGAGCCCGACAGAGCCCGACAGAACGCGACAGGGCCCAGTAGAGCCCGACAGAGCCCAGTAGAGCCCAGTAGAGCCCGACAGAGCCCGACAGAGCCCGACAGGGCCCGACAGAGCCCGACAGAGCCCGACAGGGCCCGACAGGGCCCGACAGAGCCCGACAGGGCCCGACAGGGCCCGACAGGGCCCAGTAGAGCCCGAAAGAGCCCGACAGAGCCCAGTAGAGCCCAGTAGAGCCCGACAGGGCCCGACAGGGCCCGACAGGGCCCAGTAGAGCCCGACAGAGCCCGACAGAGCCTGACAGAGCCCGACAGGGCCCGACAGGGCCCGACAGAGCCCGACAGAGCCCGACAGGGCCCAGTAGAGCCCGACAGAGCCCGACAGAGCCCGACAGGGCCCGACAGGGCCCGACAGAGCCCGACAGAGCCCGACAGGGCCCGACAGAGCCCGACAGGGCCCGACAGGGCCCAGTAGAGCCCGATAGAGCCCGACAGAGCCCGACAGAGCCCGACAGAACCCGACAGAGCCCGACAGAGCACGACAGGGCCCGACAGGGCCCGACAGAGCCCGACAGGGACCGATAGAGCCCGACAGGGCCCGACAGAGCCCGACAGAGCCCGACAGGGCCCGACAGAGCCCGACAGAGCCCGACAGAGCCCGACAGAGCCGAGAGGGCCCGACAGAGCCCGACAGAGCCCGACAGAGCCCGACAGGGCCCGACAGAGTCCGACAGAGCCCGACAGAGCCCGACAGAGCCCGACAGGGCCCAGTAGAGCCCGACAGAGCCCGACAGAGCCCGACAGGGCCCGACAGAGCCCGACAGAGCCCGACAGAGCCCGACAGCGCCCGACAGGGCCCAGTAGAGCCCGACAGAGCCCGACAGAGCCCGACAGAGCCCGACAGGGCCCAACAGAGCCCGACAGAGCCCGACAGGGCCCAGTAGAGCCCGACAGAGCCCGACAGGGCCCGACAGAGCCCGACAGAGCCCGACAGGGCCCAGTAGAGCCCGACAGAGCCCGACAGAGCCCGACAGGGCCCGACAGAGCCCGACAGAGCCCGACAGGGCCCGACAGGGCCCGACAGAGCCCGACAGGGCCCGACAGAGCCCGACAGAGCCCGACAGAGCCCGACAGGGCCCCACAGAGCCCGACAGAGCCCGACAAGGCCCAGTAGAGCCCGACAGAGCCCGACAGAGCCCGACAGAGCCCAGTAGAGCCCGACAGAGCCCGTCAGGGCCCGACAGGGCCCAACAGGGCCCAGTAGAGCCCGACAGAGCCCGACAGAGCCCAGTAGAGCCCGACAGAGCCGAGAGGGCCCGACAGAGCCCGACAGAGCCCGACAGAGCCCGACAGGGCCCGACAGAGCCCGACAGAGCCCGACAGAGCCCGACAGGGCCCAGTAGAGCCCGACAGAGCCCGACAGAGCCCGACAGAACCCGACAGGGCCCAGTAGAGCCCGACAGAGCCCAGTAGAGCCCAGTAGAGCCCGACAGAGCCCGACAGAGCCCGACAGGGCCCGACAGAGCCCGACAGAGCCCGACAGGGCCCGACAGGGCCCGACAGAGCCCGACAGGGCCCGACAGGGCCCGACAGGGCCCAGTAGAGCCCGAAAGACCCCGACAGAGCCCAGTAGAGCCCAGTAGAGCCCGACAGGGCCCGACAGGGCCCGACAGGGCCCAGTAGAGCCCGACAGAGCCCGACAGAGCCTGACAGAGCCCGACAGGGCCCGACAGGGCCCGACAGAGCCCGACAGAGCCCGACAGGGCCCAGTAGAGCCCGACAGAGCCCGACAGAGCCCGACAGAGCCCGACAGGGCCCGACAGGGCCCGACAGAGCCCGACAGGGCCCGACAGAGCCCGACAGGGCCCGACAGGGCCCAGTAGAGCCCGATAGAGCCCGACAGAGCCCGACAGAGCCCGACAGAACCCGACAGAGCCCGACAGAGCACGACAGGGCCCGACAGGGCCCGACAGAGCCCGACAGGGACCGATAGAGCCCGACAGGGCCCGACAGAGCCCGACAGAGCCCGACAGGGCCCGACAGAGCCCGACAGAGCCCGACAGAGCCCGACAGAGCCGAGAGGGCCCGACAGAGCCCGACAGAGCCCGACAGAGCCCGACAGGGCCCGACAGAGCCCGACAGAGCCCGACAGAGCCCGACAGAACCCGACAGGGCCCAGTAGAGCCCGACAGAGCCCGACAGAGCCCGACAGGGCCCGACAGAGCCCGACAGAGCCCGACAGAGCCCGACAGCGCCCGACAGGGCCCAGTAGAGCCCGACAGAGCCCGACAGAGCCCGACAGAGCCCGACAGGGCCCAACAGAGCCCGACAGAGCCCGACAGGGCCCAGTAGAGCCCGACAGAGCCCGACAGGGCCCGACAGAGCCCGACAGAGCCCGACAGGGCCCGACAGAGCCCGACAGAGCCCGACAGGGCCCGACAGAGCCCAGTAGAGCCCGACAGAGCCCGACAGAGCCCGACAGGGCCCGACAGGGCCCAACAGGGCCCAGTAGAGCCCGACAGAGCCCGACAGAGCCCAGTAGAGCCCAGTAGAGCCCGACAGAGCCCGACAGAGCCCGACAGGGCCCGACAGAGCCCGACAGAGCCCGACAGGGCCCGACAGGGCCCGACAGAGCCCGACAGGGCCCGACAGGGCCCGACAGGGCCCAGTAGAGCCCGAAAGAGCCCGACAGAGCCCAGTAGAGCCCAGTAGAGCCCGACAGGGCCCGACAGGGCCCGACAGGGCCCAGTAGAGCCCGACAGAGCCCGACAGAGCCTGACAGAGCCCGACAGGGCCCGACAGAGCCCGACAGAGCCCGACAGGGCCCAGTAGAGCCCGACAGAGCCCGACAGAGCCCGACAGAGCCCGACAGGGCCCGACAGGGCCGGACAGAGCCCGACAGAGCCCGACAGGGCCCGACAGAGCCTGACAGGGCCCGACAGGGCCCGACAGAGCCCGACAGGGACCGACAGGGCCCGACAGAGCCCGACAGGGACCGATAGAGCCCGACAGAGCCCGACAGAGCCCGACAGAGCCCGACAGAACCCGACAGAGCCCGACAGAGCCCGACAGGGCCCGACAGGGCCCGACAGAGCCCGACAGGGACCGATAGAGCCCGACAGGGCCCGACAGAGCCCGACAGAGCCCGACAGGGCCCGACAGAGCCCGACAGAGCCCGACAGGGCCCAGTAGAGCCCGACAGAGCCCAGTAGAGCCCAGTAGAGCCCGACAGAGCCCGACAGAGCCTGACAGAGCCCGACAGGGCCCGACAGGGCCCGACAGGGCCCAGTAGAGCCCAACAGAGCCCGACAGGGCCCGACAGAGCCCGACAGAGCCCGACAGGGCCCGACAGAGCCCGACAGAGCCCGACAGGGCCCAGTAGAGCCCGACAGAGCCCGACAGAGACCGACAGGGCCCGACAGAACCCGACAGAGCCCGACAGGGCCCGACAGGGCCCGACAGAGCCCGACAGGGCCCGACAGAGCCCGACAGAGCCCGACAGAGCCCGACAGGGCCCCACAGAGCCCGACAGAGCCCGACAGAGCCCAGTAGAGCCCGACAGAGCCCGACAGAGCCCGACAGGGCCCGACAGGGCCCGACAGGGCCCGACAGAGCCCGACAGGGCCCGACAGGGCCCGACAGAGCCCAGTAGAGCCCGACAGAGCCCGACAGAGCCGGACAGAGCCCGACAGGGCCCGACAGAGCCCGACAGGGCCCGACAGAGCCCGAGAGAGCCCGACAGGGCCCGACAGGGCCCGACAGAGCCCGACAGGGCCCGACAGGGCCCAGTGGAGCCCGATAGAGCCCGACAGAGCCCGATAGAGCCCGACAGGGCCCGACAGAGCCCGACAGAGCCCGACAGAGCCCGACAGGGCCCAGTAGAGCCCGACAGAGCCCGACAGGGCCCGACAGGGCCCGACAGGGCCCGACAGAGCCCGACAGAGCCCGACAGGGCCCGACAGAGCCCGACAGAGCCCGACAGAGCCCGACAGGGCCCAGTAGAGGCCGACAGGGCCCAGTAGAGGCCGACAGAGCCCAGTAGAGCCCAGTAGAGCCCGACAGAGCCCGACAGAGCCCGACAGAGCCCGACAGGGCCCGACAGGGCCCGACAGGGCCCAGTAGAGCCCGACAGAGCCCGACAGGGCCCGACAGAGCCCGACAGAGCCCGACAGGGCCCGACAGAGCCCGACAGAGCCCGACAGGGCCCAGTAGAGCCCGACAGAGCCCGACAGAGCCCGACAGGGCCCGACAGAGCCCGACAGAGCCCGACAGGGCCCGACAGGGCCGGACAGAGCCCGACAGGGCCCGACAGAGCCCGACAGAGCCCGACAGAGCCCGACAGGGCCCCACAGAGCCCGACAGAGCCCGACAAGGCCCAGTAGAGCCCGACAGAGCCCGACAGAGCCCGACAGAGTCCAGTAGAGCCCGACAGAGCCCGTCAGGGCCCGACAGGGCCCAACAGGGCCCAGTAGAGCCCGACAGAGCCCGACAGAGCCCAGTAGAGCCCGACAGAGCCGAGAGGGCCCGACAGAGCCCGACAGAGCCCGACAGAGCCCGACAGGGCCCGACAGAGCCCGACAGAGCCCGACAGAGCCCGACAGGGCCCAGTAGAGCCCGACAGAGCCCGACAGAGCCCGACAGAACCCGACAGGGCCCAGTAGAGCCCGACAGAGCCCAGTAGAGCCCAGTAGAGCCCGACAGAGCCCGACAGAGCCCGACAGAGCCCGACAGGGCCCAGTAGAGCCCGACAGAGCCCGACAGAGCCCGACAGAGCCCGACAGGGCCCGACAGGGCCCGACAGAGCCCGACAGAGCCCGACAGGGCCCGACAGAGCCCGACAGGGCCCGACAGGGCCCAGTAGAGCCCGATAGAGCCCGACAGAGCCCGACAGAGCCCGACAGAACCCGACAGAGCCCGACAGAGCACGACAGGGCCCGACAGGGCCCGACAGAGCCCGACAGGGACCGATAGAGCCCGACAGGGCCCGACAGAGCCCGACAGAGCCCGACAGGGCCCGACAGAGCCCGACAGAGCCCGACAGAGCCCGACAGAGCCGAGAGGGCCCGACAGAGCCCGACAGAGCCCGACAGAGCCCGACAGGGCCCGACAGAGCCCGACAGAGCCCGACAGAGCCCGACAGAACCCGACAGGGCCCAGTAGAGCCCGACAGAGCCCGACAGAGCCCGACAGGGCCCGACAGAGCCCGACAGAGCCCGACAGAGCCCGACAGCGCCCGACAGGGCCCAGTAGAGCCCGACAGAGCCCGACAGAGCCCGACAGAGCCCGACAGGGCCCAACAGAGCCCGACAGAGCCCGACAGGGCCCAGTAGAGCCCGACAGAGCCCGACAGGGCCCGACAGAGCCCGACAGAGCCCGACAGGGCCCGACAGAGCCCGACAGAGCCCGACAGGGCCCGACAGAGCCCAGTAGAGCCCGACAGAGCCCGACAGAGCCCGACAGAGCCCGACAGGGCCCGACAGAGCCCGACAGGGCCCGACAGGGCCCGACAGAGCCCGACAGGGCCCGACAGGGCCCGACAGAGCCCGACAGGGCCCAGTAGAGCCCGACAGAGCCCGATAGAGCCCGACAGGGCCCGACAGGGCCCGACAGGGCCCAGTAGAGCCCGACAGAGCCCGACAGAGCCCAGTAGAGCCCAGTAGAGCCCGACAGAGCCCGACAGAGCCCGACAGAGCCCGACAGGGCCCGACAGAGCCCGACAGAGCCCGACAGGGCCCGACAGGGCCCGACAGGGCTCAGTAGAGCCCGAAAGAGCCCGACAGAGCCCAGTAGAGCCCGACAGAGCCCAGTAGAGCCCGACAGAGCCCGACAGAGCCCGACAGAGCCCAGTAGAGCCCGACAGAGCCCGACAGAGCCCGACAGAGCCCGACAGGGCCCGACAGAGCCCGACAGAGCCCGACAGGGCCCGACAGGGCCCAGTAGAGCCCGATAGAGCCCGACAGAGCCCGATAGAGCCCGACAGGGCCCGACAGAGCCCGACAGAACCCGACAGAGCCCGACAGGGCCCAGTAGAGCCCGACAGAGCCCGACAGAGCCCGACAGGGCCCGACAGGGCCCGACAGGGCCCGACAGGGCCCAGTAGAGCCCGAAAGAGCCCGACAGGGCCCAGTAGAGGCCGACAGAGCCCAGTAGAGCCCAGTAGAGCCCGACAGAGCCCGACAGAGCCCGACAGAGCCCGACAGGGCGCGACAGGGCCCGACAGGGCCCAGTAGAGCCCGACAGAGCCCGACAGGGCCCGACAGAGCCCGACAGAGCCCGACAGGGCCCGACAGAGCCCGACAGAGCCCGACAGGGCCCAGTAGAGCCCGACAGAGACCGACAGAGCCCGACAGGGCCCGACAGAGCCCGACAGAGCCCGACAGGGCCCGACAGGGCCCGACAGAGCCCGACAGGGCCTGACAGAGCCCGACAGAGCCCGACAGAGCCCGACAGGGCCCCACAGAGCCCGACAGAGCCCGACAAGGCCCAGTAGAGCCCGACAGAGCCCGACAGAGCCCGACAGAGCCCAGTAGAGCCCGACAGAGCCCGTCAGGGCCCGACAGGGCCCAACAGGGCCCAGTAGAGCCCGACAGAGCCCGACAGAGCCCAGTAGAGCCCGACAGAGCCGAGAGGGCCCGACAGAGCCCGACAGAGCCCGACAGAGCCCGACAGGGCCCGACAGAGCCCGACAGAGCCCGACAGAGCCCGACAGGGCCCAGTAGAGCCCGACAGAGCCCGACAGAGCCCGACAGAACCCGACAGGGCCCAGTAGAGCCCGACAGAGCCCAGTAGAGCCCAGTAGAGCCCGACAGAGCCCGACAGAGCCCGACAGGGCCCGACAGAGCCCGACAGAGCCCGACAGGGCCCGACAGGGCCCGACAGAGCCCGACAGGGCCCGACAGGGCCCGACAGGGCCCAGTAGAGCCCGAAAGAGCCCGACAGAGCCCAGTAGAGCCCAGTAGAGCCCGACAGGGCCCGACAGAGCCCGACAGAGCCCGACAGGGCCCGACAGGGCCCGACAGGGCCCAGTAGAGCCCGACAGAGCCCGACAGGGCCCGACAGAGCCCGACAGAGCCCGACAGGGCCCGACAGAGCCCGACAGAGCCCGACAGGGCCCAGTAGAGCCCGACAGAGCCCGACAGAGCCCGACAGGGCCCGACAGAGCCCGACAGAGCCCGACAGGGCCCGACAGGGCCGGACAGAGCCCGACAGGGCCCGACAGAGCCCGACAGAGCCCGACAGAGCCCGACAGGGCCCCACAGAGCCCGACAGAGCCCGACAAGGCCCAGTAGAGCCCGACAGAGCCCGACAGAGCCCGACAGAGTCCAGTAGAGCCCGACAGAGCCCGTCAGGGCCCGACAGGGCCCAACAGGGCCCAGTAGAGCCCGACAGAGCCCGACAGAGCCCAGTAGAGCCCGACAGAGCCGAGAGGGCCCGACAGAGCCCGACAGAGCCCGACAGAGCCCGACAGGGCCCGACAGAGCCCGACAGAGCCCGACAGAGCCCGACAGGGCCCAGTAGAGCCCGACAGAGCCCGACAGAGCCCGACAGAACCCGACAGGGCCCAGTAGAGCCCGACAGAGCCCAGTAGAGCCCAGTAGAGCCCGACAGAGCCCGACAGAGCCCGACAGGGCCCGACAGAGCCCGACAGAGCCCGACAGGGCCCGACAGGGCCCAACAGGGCCCGACAGGGCCCAGTAGAGCCCGAAAGAGCCCGACAGAGCCCAGTAGAGCCCAGTAGAGCCCGACAGGGCCCGACAGGGCCCAGTAGAGCCCGACAGAGCCCGACAGAGCCTGACAGAGCCCGACAGGGCCTGACAGGGCCCGACAGAGCCCGACAGAGCCCGACAGGGCCCAGTAGAGCCCGACAGAGCCCGACAGAGCCCGACAGAGCCCGACAGGGCCCGACAGGGCCCGACAGAGCCCGACAGAGCCCGACAGGGCCCGACAGAGCCCGACAGGGCCCGACAGGGCCCAGTAGAGCCCGATAGAGCCCGACAGAGCCCGACAGAGCCCGACAGAACCCGACAGAGCCCGACAGAGCACGACAGGGCCCGACAGGGCCCGACAGAGCCCGACAGGGACCGATAGAGCCCGACAGGGCCCGACAGAGCCCGACAGAGCCCGACAGGGCCCGACAGAGCCCGACAGAGCCCGACAGAGCCCGACAGAGCCGAGAGGGCCCGACAGAGCCCGACAGAGCCCGACAGGGCCCGACAGAGCCCGACAGAGCCCGACAGGGCCCGACAGAGCCCGACAGGGCCCGACAGGGCCCAGTAGAGCCCGATAGAGCCCAACAGAGCCCGACAGAGCCCGACAGGGCCCGACAGGGCCCGACAGGGCCCGACAGGGCCCGACAGAGCCCGACAGGGCCCGATAGAGCCCGACAGGGCCCGACAGAGCCCGACAGAGCCCGACAGGGCACGACAGAGCCCGACAGAGCCCGACAGGGCCCGACAGAGCCCGACAGAGCCCGACGGAGCCCGACAGGGCCCAGTAGAGGCCGACAGAGCCCAGTAGAGCCCAGTAGAGCCCGACAGAGCCCGACAGAGCCCGACAGAGCCCGACAGGGCCCAACAGGGCCCGACAGGGCCCAGTAGAGCCCGACAGAGCCCGACAGGGCCCGACAGAGCCCGACAGAGCCCGACAGGGCCCGACAGAGCCCGACAGAGCCCGACAGGGCCCAGTAGAGCCCGACAGAGCCCGACAGAGCCCGACAGGGCCCGACAGGGCCCGACAGAGCCCGACAGGGCCCGACAGGGCCCGACAGAGCCCGACAGGGCCCGACAGAGCCCGACAGAGCCCGACAGAGCCCGACAGGGCCCCACAGAGCCCGACAGAGCCCGACAGAGCCCGACAGAGCCCGACAGAGCCCGACAGAGCCCGTCAGGGCACGACAGGGCCCAACAGGGCCCAGTAGAGCCCGACAGAGCCCGACAGAGCCCAGTAGAGCCCGACAGAGCCGAGAGGGCCCGACAGAGCCCGACAGAGCCCGACAGAGCCCGACAGGGCCCGACAGAGCCCGACAGAGCCCGACAGAGACCGACAGGGCCCAGTAGAGCCCGACAGAGCCCGACAGAGCCCGACAGAACCCGACAGGGCCCAGTAGAGCCCGACAGAGCCCAGTAGAGCCCAGTAGAGCCCGACAGAGCCCGACAGAGCCCGACAGGGCCCGACAGAGCCCGACAGAGCCCGACAGGGCCCGACAGGGCCCGACAGAGCCCGACAGGGCCCGACAGGGCCCGACAGGGCCCAGTAGAGGCCGAAAGAGCCCGACAGAGCCCAGTAGAGCCCAGTAGAGCCAGACAGGGCCCGACAGGGCCCGACAGGGCCCAGTAGAGCCCGACAGAGCCCGACAGAGCCTGACAGAACCCGACAGGGCCCGACAGGGCCCGACAGAGCCCGACAGAGCCCGACAGGGCCCAGTAGAGCCCGACAGAGCCCGACAGAGCCCGACAGAGCCCGACAGAGCCCGACAGGGCCCGACAGAGCCCGACAGGGCCCGACAGGGCCCAGTAGAGCCCGATAGAGCCCGACAGAGCCCGACAGAGCCCGACAGAGCCCGACAGGGCCCAGTAGAGCCCAGTAGAACCCGACAGAGCCCAGTAGAGCCCGACAGAGCCCGACAGAGCCCGACAGAGCCCGACAGAGCCCGACAGGGCCCGAGAGAGCCCGACAGAGCCCGACAGGGCCCGACAGAGCCCGACAGGGCCCAGTAGAGCCCGACAGAGCCCGACAAAGCCCGACAGAGCCCGACAGAGCCCAGTAGAGCCCGAAAGAGCCCGACAGAGCCCGACAGGGCCCGACAGAGCCCGACAGAGCCCAGTAGAGCCCGACAGAGCCCGACAGAGCCCGACAGAGCCCGACAGGGCCCAGTAGAGCCCAGTAGAACCCGACAGAGCCCAGTAGAGCCCGACAGAGCCCGACAGAGCCCGACAGAGCCCGACAGGGCCCGAGAGAGCCCGACAGAGCCCGACAGGGCCCGACAGAGCCCGACTGGGCCCAGTAGAGCCCGACAGAGCCCGACAGAGCCCAGTAGAGCCCGACAGAGCCGAGAGGGCCCGACAGAGCCCGACAGAGCCCGACAGAGCCCGACAGGGCCCGACAGAGCCCGACAGAGCCCGACAGAGCCCGACAGGGCCCAGTAGAGCCCGACAGAGCCCGACAGAGCCCGACAGAGCCCGACAGGGCCCAGTAGTGCCCGACAGAGCCCGACAGAGCCCGACAGGGCCCGACAGAGCCCGACAGAGCCCGACAGTGCCCGACAGGGACCGACAGGGCCCAGTAGAGCCCGACAGAGCCCGACAGGGCCCGACAGAGCCCGACAGAGCCCGACAGAGCCCGACAGGGCCCAGTAGAGCCCGACAGAGCCCGACAGAGCCCGACAGAGCCCGACAGGGCCCGACAGATCCCGACAGAGCCCGACAGGGCCCGACAGGGCCCAGTAGAGCCCGACAGAGCCCGACAGAGCCCGACAGGGCCCGACAGGGCCCAACAGGGCCCAGTAGAGCCCGACAGAGCCCGACAGAGCCCAGTAGAGCCCAGTAGAGCCCGACAGAGCCCGACAGAGCCCGACAGGGCCCGACACAGCCCGACAGAGCCCGACAGGGCCCGACAGGGCCCGACAGAGCCCGACAGGGCCCGACAGGGCCCGACAGGGCCCAGTAGAGCCCGAAAGAGCCCGACAGAGCCCAGTAGAGCCCAGTAGAGCCCGACAGGGCCCGACAGGGCCCGAAAGGGCCCAGTAGAGCCCGACAGAGCCCGACAGAGCCTGACAGAGCCCGACAGGGCCCAGTAGAGCCCGACAGAGCCTGACAGAGCCCGACAGAGCCCGACAGGGCCCGACAGGGCCGGACAGAGCCCGACAGAGCCCGACAGGGCCCGACAGAGCCTGACAGGGCCCGACAGGGCCCGACAGAGCCCGACAGGGACCGACAGGGCCCGACAGAGCCCGACAGGGACCGATAGAGCCCGACAGAGCCCGACAGAGCCCGACAGAGCCCGACAGAACCCGACAGAGCCCGACAGGGCCCGACAGGGCCCGACAGAGCCCGACAGGGACCGATAGAGCCCGACAGGGCCCGACAGAGCCCGACAGAGCCCGACAGGGCCCGACAGAGCCCGACAGAGCCCGACAGGGCCCAGTAGAGCTCGACAGAGCCCAGTAGAGCCCAGTAGAGCCCGACAGAGCCCGACAGAGCCCGACAGAGCCCGACAGGGCCCGACAGGGCCCGACAGGGCCCAGTAGAGCCCGACAGAGCCCGACAGGGCCCGACAGAGCCCGACAGAGCCCGACAGGGCCCGACAGAGCCCGACAGAGCCCGACAGGGCCCAGTAGAGCCCGACAGAGCCCGACAGAGCCCGACAGGGCCCGACAGAGCCCGACAGAGCCCGACAGGGCCCGACAGGGCCCGACAGAGCCCGACAGAGCCCGACAGAGCCCGACAGGGCCCCACAGAGCCCGACAGGGCCCCACAGTGCCCGACAGAGCCCGACAGAGCCCAGTAGAGCCCGACAGAGCCCGACAGAGCCCGACAGGGCCCGACAGGGCCCGACAGGGCCCGACAGGGCCCGACAGAGCCCAGTAGAGCCCGACAGAGCCCGACAGAGCCCGACAGAGCCCGACAGGGCCCGACAGAGCCCGACAGGGCCCGACAGAGCCCGACAGAGCCCGACAGGGCCCGACAGGGCCCAGTAGAGCCCGATAGAGCCCGACAGAGCCCGATAGAGCCCGACAGGGCCCGACAGAGCCCGACAGAGCCCGACAGAGCCCGACAGGGCCCAGTAGAGCCCGACAGAGCCCGACAGAGCCCGACAGGGCCCGACAGGGCCCGACAGGGCCCAGTAGAGCCCGATAGAGCCCGACAGAGCCCGACAGATCCCGACAGGGCCCGACAGAGCCCGACAGAGCCCGACAGGGCCCGACAGGGCCTGACAGGGCCCGACAGAGCCCGACAGGGCCCGACAGAGCCCGACAGAGCCCGACAGGGCACGACAGAGCCCGACAGAGCCCGACAGGGCCCGACAGAGCCCGACAGGGCCCAGTAGAGGCCGACAGGGCCCAGTAGAGGCCGACAGAGCCCAGTAGAGCCCAGTAGAGCCCGACAGAGCCCGACAGAGCCCGACAGAGCCCGACAGGGCCCGACAGGGCCCGACAGGGCCCAGTAGAGCCCGACAGAGCCCGACAGGGCCCGACAGAGCCCGACAGAGCCCGACAGGGCCCAGTAGAGCCCGACAGAGCCC